>NW_015112930.1:362866-383503 GCF_001443285.1 Poecilia latipinna | reverse complement strand
CGCTGGAACTTCGCTTCCAGCTTTGAGATCTGTTTGAATTTATGTGTTTTTCACCGTGTCATAAATGGCGACTGATGCGTTCGTAAAACGAGCCGTGCTCGTAAAGCCGAGAAGGTTGTGTGGGAACGCCACGGATCCGAGTGTACTTCCCACACACCTGGTGACCTTTGCAACAAAAACTTTTCCTAGAGTTGTTCTTATACGTTTCTGTTTGTCGATTATCACGTGGCGGCGGCAGTAGTATGGGGTGAGGTTTCTACTTTGACTAGGCCAGGGTATCTTAATTCTTTTCTTTTTCAGTCACATTGCTGTAGGTTAGCTGTTGTGTTTTGGGATCATTGTCTTCCTGATGACCCGGTTCGATCCTCTTAGAGGTGTTCATTCAGATGCAACAAGCCGCCGTTTTTGTAATTTTGCTGTGATGAACCAACATGCTAATTCCTGTCTGTTGAGTCTGATAGAGATAATATTTTCTTTCTATTGCTGTTTCTTTTCAACTTTGGAATCCACTTGATGGGCAGTTCAAGGTAATTTGATGAAAGCGAAAGCAAAGTCCGATCAATCAGGGAAAAAGGACATACTGGACTCAAAGGAAATCATTGTAAACTAACTGAAGTTTCTTCCTTTCTTTTGGCCTGTAGTGTGCGATGATCTGAAGAAAAAAAAAAAAGCAGCATGCTTCAGAGTGAAGTTATTTATAAGTATAAGAATGACTCTGCAAACATTAATGACAATCACGAATGGGCATGTGTGCTGGTTGCAGGGAGGTTTGATCCCCACCCTGCAGCAGCATTTTCATCACGGCTCCTTGGGTTTCTTTAAGTCATCAGTGTCTCTCTGGTACCGTACAAAAGGCCAGTTTCTGTCTCCAAGAACAATATCCTGATTTCCAGGAAGAAACGGCACCTTTAGCTGATAGAGCAGTAAACCGTCAGCCACAAGGTCAGCAGGGAATGACCTGGGTTAATGCAGGCAACCTTTGACATTATATTATGTAAGTATTGCACAATTTTTTAATTTATTTAAGTTTTTTTTCTTTTACAAATTACACCATTTGGTCAGGTTATATATTGATATGGCTTTTTAAGTAAATGGAACAATATATATCGCTAACCTTTTTGTGACTTCCCCTGAAAATGCATTTATTGAATATATTATAGTTGCAGTTTAATTTGTTCTTTTTTTATTCCCTTGTATTGAAATCTCTTCAAAGTTTTACTTTTAAGATATTTTTCACAATGATAAATCCAATCATTTGGAATAGGGCAAAAAAAAAAAAAAAAATCCACTTTTTCAATTGGGGAGAAATAAAAAAAACCCCAATTAGAATCAGAGTTGCAAAATAAATACATTTCTACAAATAAATGCAATTATAAAAAATAGAAAATAATAGCTCAAATTAAGATTTAAACATTCAAAGAATGTTATGAAAGGAGATGGCAAAACCTAATATTGTCATTTGTAAAAAGAAAAGCAAAATTCATAAATAATATTTATATGGGAATAGTTGCAGATGTGTTGATGGTGCAACTTAGTTTCACTTTGCAGAGAAAAAGAAGAAGAAGAAAAAAACAAAATGGATCAATGTTGCTGCTATTGTTGGTCTTGCAAATCCAACCCCTTCAAATTTCAACTTGCATATTTTGTGCTGGGAAATTTAGAAAACTTCTAAAAAGTGTCGTTTAAGGGTCAAAATTCTGAAAAAATGCATATATGATTTTAACCTATATGTGATATTTAAGTATTAGTCGGAGAAAAACAACTAATACTTTATATTTCATTGGTGGTTAAAGAAAAACAGATTTCGATGTTTTGAACCAGTTTCCATGGTATATCTATGTCACATTTGGACTTTTCCTTGCACATCTTTTTCTGTATTAATCAAAACTAGTGTAGCAACAAGCAAAAAACCTGAGTTATTTCCAGGCTGTAAAAGTCGATTTATTTGAGGATCACCTTGCATGACCTCTCTGTCTCCCTGCCTCCACACGGCAAACTGGTAACGAGCTCATAAAGTCGAGTTAAGTTTAAATTTCTTTCTTATCGCTCACGCGGACGAGGACAAGGAGGCCGACTTAAAGTCCTGAGCTCCGGAGTACAGAGGAGTCTTTCTGCTCCAAGAGAAAAGCTCACCTCTCCCTCTTTACTGGCCCTTGTTCCCTGTTTGGAAGAGTTTACATTTTCTATCAGCCGTGTGGTGCAGACAGGGGCAGCTCGGGGGATCCCCCTACCTGATACAGGACGCAGACACACGCACACGCACACACACACAGTGGCGTTCTGTCAGTGTTGCAGACTGTCTGTCTCCTTGTCGATCCGGCGGTGACTGTAACTAGGTGTAATGGCCAGCCTGTGGTTTGAGACTCTATGGCTCTATTCACAACTCCTCCCCAACCCCACCGTCTTCCCCCTTACACACACACACACAATCACTGTTTACAGTGGTGTATTTGGACGGAGCTGCTAATTGAAACATTTCTTTTTCCATCCAAAAGAGTAAAAGGGCATCCCATTTTTTCCACTGCATGTGTTTTAAACTCGGCTCCCGTGTCCACTTTGGCCGCGGGCCAGAAACATTACCGCAGAACTCCAAAGGGCACGGCACCTCGATTCTCCGCCAAATTATTAGAGCTACATGACTCGCTGTGACTCACACTCAGGTAAAAAAAAAAAAAAAAAATTTTTGATCCTTTATACCTGGCTGGAGTCTTTAAATGTATTATGCATTATTTTCCTGGCGAGTCAGTATTTACGTATGGCTCCCACTTTTTCCCACAGTGGCTCATGTGAAACGGCCTGTGAGGCCAACGGTACGCCACTGGCAAAGGCCTCGGAAACCTTTTGTAACTTTAGGGCGAAAAATAAGAAGAAGCAAGTCAGAAGCAAACGTGTTTCTATTGTTCTGCGGGAGATTGGTGAAGAAGAGCATTCCTTCAGGTGTGGGAGGTCAAACAGGATTCAGTCGGGACGAAGACGATAGCTGCATTTCTCAATGCGAATGTGTGCAGACTTTTCTCAATATTCTGCTAATGTAAAAAAAAAAAAAAAAAAAAAAAATTTTCAACTGTGGCGTTTCCATTAAATAAAACACAATTGAAATCACACTTGAATATGTTTGTTTGCGCGATAAGTAAGTAATAAACACGCTGCACCATCATCCTCCAACGACTTCCTGTCATCTTCTTTGTGGTTTGCGCCAGCGGCAACATCTGGTTGTTGATCATGTGACTCATTTGATGCAAAAAAAAAAAGAAAAAGAAAACGTATTTCAATTGCAGTTTTTGAACATAGGGCACAGTGAAGGAAGGGAGGAAAGAGGAGACAAGGAAAGAGAGAACCCAATGAAGAAATGACAAAGGGACAGAAGACATAACGAAGTACAGCATAAAGGACATAAAAGAAGGAAGGATAGAAGATAAAGAAGATAAAAGAGCAGAAGAAGGTAAGAATGGACAATAGGAAGAGTGGAAGAAAGGATGCAAAGAAGGAGAAAAGAAGGGCACACTGAAGCGATGAGGGACATATGGAAGGATACAAGGAATGAAGGATGGGCCCAGGTAGCAAAGGAAGAAAATAAGGAAGAACAGCAGGACAAAAGACAATGGAGGAAAGGTGGGAAGAAGAAAGGACACAGCTGTTGTCTAGATATCTTAGAGATAATCGGGAGTTTAATCTATTACCCAATTGGCTAATGCATCACTATTAACACAGACCCTTATTTTATTGCTTGCAGTCAGCGAGATCATTCCAGGCCTAAAGGGAACAATTCTTTCCTCGTCTCCCCTAACCTTCACGCTGACCCCAATTTCACTTTTCCCGAACCAAAGCCTGGAGTCCTCTGGCCCAGGCAGGGTGACCCAGTCATCTGCTACATCAAAGGTGTCAGATTAAGGCGAGTTAAAAGGTTGGGAGGGAAAGTTGATGCATTGCAAATCTTTTGAAAAGGTTTCTCCGGGTCACTCCTGCTACATCTGTCTTTCAGCTCACATTGGCATGATAAGGTTTGATGGACATGGCGTATTTACGTGAGAGTGTGCCCTCTGCCCTGCAGTGTCCAGAGGGCGAGATAAGAGGAAGATGGATGGATTTTTAAATTTCCTTTTTTAGGAAGGAGGGGAAGATTAAACCAGTTTTCTGTTCCGGAGAGCGAATATAGAAATGGGGAGGGTGGCGTCCCCCTAAGGGGAAAAAGCAAAGAGAGAGAGAAATACTGGCATTATTTTTGACTGGACTGGAGTTAAAGTTAATGATTTAAGTCTTGCAAGAACAGATCTTTAGCTTTTTTTTTTTACTCGTTTCCGATCATCATAATATCAACATCACCTCAGGAAATATGTGAAACGGTAAAATGTGTTTGACAAAGGCATGTCCTTTCTGACAAAATGCTTCATATCGTGCAGAAACGGCTACAACCAGTAGCTGACAATATCTTTACAAAAACCAAAATATTCATCTACCATTTTGCAGAAACAGGATCAAAACACATGAAACACAAAAACTGGAAGTTGGCTTTTACAAAATCAGCTGCTGCATGAATGTGACTTAGAGGTGTCAGTAAAGCAAAAATAATGTTTTGCACTAGTTGCACCTGAGCTGACCACTTCCTTCAGGTCAGCCCAGAGTCATTTTAAATGAGGAAGTGATATTCTTGAATAGGATATAACACAGTGCAACAGAGCGAAGCTAGTCTCTATACTCTGCAGCAAGTGGGACTCTTGTTCAACACACAGAGATTCCAGTTCTCCATTCACTGGACATCCACTAAAACTTGTTTTCTTTTATTTGGTACTCATTCGCCCCCAATTCTAATGATTCCCTGAGCAATTGCCCATATAAGAAAACACACTGCCTAACATTTTTAAATAGCCCTTTTGTTATATCCACTGCATTTTTAATAGTTTCCAGGCTTTTACACAGTGGATAAAATCTCAATGAACACCTCAATAATTTTCTGTTTGAATATTTTTAGTGGGCCACTGAGATAAAATGTTCACCAGATGTCAATGACAACTCAACTTCAAGTAAAGATTAAATTTACTTCAAATTCAAATAAACATGCTGATAACATATTTTTTTAAAAATGGACTTGAAATCTATATCTACCAATGGTATGAGTTACTTCTGGTCACACGTGGCGATTATGCAGGTTAAGGTCGTCGTTTCTGAGATAACGATAAAGTCAGTGGCTTAGTTTATATCATGTGTGGCAAAATGGATGACTTTGTTTCTTCCACTTAACTGATTGCGTTTATGTTGATGTTATCTGATGCGGTAAGCATGAAAAATGCTAGACAGCTGGACCAGCCACTGCTTTCCTCGTGTGTTTTAGCAGCATGAGGGGCGTCCAAAAGAAGATCATTTATGAGATACAATTTAGGTTTTTAACACTATTTACAGTTTATTCCTCTCATCGTCTTTCTCTGATGAAATAAAAAGGAGCCATTGGTAGCGGGGGTTTTTTTTCTTTCTTTAAGTCGGGGATAAGCCGAAGTCAATCCAGCCCTCCCAGGACTGATCTGCAGTTGGGTCAGTGTCCACATAATCCTATTAGTTGTGGGTGATTTCTTCAGATGCAACCTGGGGGAGCGAAGGCAAATAAAGACCGATTTACTCGACCTGAGGATTGTCTCTCGGAGATCTCCTGTAAATATTACACACAGAGCTCTGTGGGAAGATATCATCACGGAATTTCAGCCTCATTTTACCTTTAAAAGAACAACACTTGCACCAACATGTTGCATTTATCTTCAACCGTCAAGTTAATTCCTAAAACTAAGGCGTCATCTGAATAGCTTTTGTATTTGGATGCCAAAAGCTGAGTGAAAATGAACCTGACACAGACTTCCCTCTCTGTTATGGTGTACGGTTAGTCGGCCTTTGCCCCCCCAAGCGCAAAACTTAGAGCAGTAATTGAAAGACGTGATGGTGCCGACCAGATTAAAATCTTCCACAAAGGAAGCACAGATGGAATTGTCATTTTTGTTCTTGAATGGGTAAATTTGATCCCACCTGCAGACAAGACTGTAATTGTGAAATCACCCACTGGGCATATTTTGACTGGAAGGGATTGCAAAGACGGATAAAATAGAGCAAGGTTTGGTTTTAAAGTGACAATCTGTGACTTCTGCCCCTGTTCGATGTTCCCATTCTGCCCTAATTTTCCCAAGGTTTGGCCTACTTGAGCGCCTAAATTTGGAGTCACACTTTCGAAGCAATATTTGGGTTAGACATGAATACGGTTGGCTCTGGCCAGACCTGTTGAGATTTTAAATTCGCTATAGATTTCACTCAGCATCCAAGTTACCAATTTGAAATGGGAAAATTTGTTTTTGTGATAACCAGAACAACAAGACTTCAATGTGGTGAAGTGTTGAACCAATGCTACATCTATACTGACATGCTAAGCAGGACGGAAGGTAAATCTCACCACTCACACACACACACACATTACATCCATGCATACACTTGATGTGCTTGCTGCGCCTCCATAATTCAAATTCATCAGGTATACCTAATGTACAGCAGCCATGCATGGAAAGACACAAACACAGCCAATGTGAATCCACAGATTAAATCAGGCGGGACCTCAACAGCAACCTGCATGCTAGGATGCACCTGCAGCTGCTTACTGTGTTGTAATCAGCTGACCAAACAGGCAGCTGCTCACAGGTTCCCAATCATTTACAGTAAAGTACACAATCAGTCTGTACGGATATGATTGCTGCTCATTTTCGGTTGTTCCCTCCCTCCACCCCCCAACACACACACACACTTGGGTCGCTCATTGCAGAGCTGATTGCTCGCCTTTTCTTCAACCTCGCTGTCCATCTTCACCTTTGTTTACTGCTGTTGTGATGTGGAGTACACGGTGTTCCCGTCAAAGTGTAGGCGTTTACCGCTCAGAAATTATGTAAACGCTTGATGTGGCCTACGTTGGGAAATTGACCAGCAATTTTCCGGCAAATTGAGCCGCAGGCGACTGCCTGAATAAAAAAGACACAACGGCGTGTACAGGAGGAGCAGGACTGAACAAAAACATCCTGTCCTTTTCTTTTCTGCAAATTTGGTGAAGAGAAACCTTGGTGCATGCTCAAAACATAATACACTGTAGATTAATTTATGACAGAAAACACAGATTTCATCATTCAAGTCAAACATTTCTGCAGCAATGGCTTTATAAGAAAGCAATATTCTTAGAAAGAGCACATTATGTCTACAAAATAGTATTAATTAAAATCACAGGAAAGACTGAAGGTTAAATCATAATTTAAAAAAAAGAAGCAGTAAAAGAAGCAACACTCTTTTTCCAGAAATGTTGGTAAAAACCATTTTTAGCAAAGCAGATACTATTAATACATTTTGGGAAGAACTTGGTCAAAAAAAATTTTTTTTTATGTAATTGTTGCTGAAATAGGTACTGAAATTAGGAAGTAGAAGAGGTCGCCTCCAAAATAAGCCCTAGTTTTACCAGGTAAAACATTTGAAGGACCAGATGTCGCCTCCAATAAGCAAATGTTGTTAAATCCAAACCCCTGTTTGCATGTGGATGAATTGAAATACTCCTATATGTCCCTTTATTTTCCACATGTTCCACAGAGTTCACAACTTCTTCATTGGATGAAGTATTTTGAAAAGGTGTTGATTAGTGAAATCTTGATCCAAGACGATAATTGCTGACAGCAGGGTGAAAATGGGGCCACCCAATCCATCAATGTGTCGCCATTATCTTGGCAGGAAAACCAAAGGAAGGCATCTTTTGGGTTTCATGTGCTAAAAGATCTATAGTGTCACGGTTTTTTTGCATCCATTAGAGAACAAAAGCTTGCCAAATCCCTTTGCCTGCATGTGTAATAGGTGTTAACATGTTTAAGAGTGGCTGGTGTGAGGATAGGCGGGCAGATGGGCGGGTTGTCAGTCTAACTGATGGACATGAGCGCACTGATTGATTAATAGGTGGTGCCTTTGGGGGGGAGGGTTGAGTTCAGGACTCTCTTACAGCTGTTCACTTCCACAATGTTAACAAAACGAATAAATAAGAAACACTCAGTGGAGATTAGAGACGTTCACCATCACGTCTGCACAATGTTTTCGGTCATTGACATATTTCCCCCATGCATAATGCAGCAGCTCTGTGTTTACACTGGACAGTCGACTGATCAATACGTTCATAAAATGCTTTCACCTGACAACGCCTATGGTAATCACATGGGGGGTTTGGTGGGGAGAGGTCTCATCTGCATCTGTGGAGTCACAGCTACTCCTCTCTGATAATTGATCAGATTCACAGCCATCAGGTGGGGACCCACCCCCTCGCAAACACACAAACACATAACCGGACGCACAACGTGACCCTTGACCAAGGTGTAATAAGGTCAAATTAGTGTAGTGGGAATAGGCCGTAAATGCCAGTGAGTGCTGACATTCCCCTCCTCAGAGAGGTTACCAAGAGGTTACTGTAAAAAAGGAAAGGGGAGATGAGTGGGCGATTTAAAGGGAGAGATAGCAAATGGCAGAAAGTGATGGATGGGTAGATAAATGGATCGACGAACGGAAGGAAGGAATTAAAAAATGGTTCGGACCTTTTAACCTATCAAAACATTGCTGACAGCAGCGTCCATGTTGCTCTGTGAACTAGTAGTATCCCAGTTTTCGCTTTAACATTCCCTACTTTCAATACCAAGGTCATCAGCATCCGTTTGTATCCGCATGAACGTGAGAAAGTGCTGAGAGGTTACCAAAGATAGATAGCAAGCTAACTAGCTTGCTAGATAGATCTAGAAAGCTAGTTAGCTAGCTAGATTAGATAGATAGCTAGATGGCTCGCTAGATAGAAATTTAAAGTGAAAGAAAAGTAGAACGACTTAAAATAAATGAAAAACTATTATAATAATCCATACAATTTAAAACAAAAAGACAGATCTCCAACAGTGTAAAGGAAAGAGGTCATCCTTCAATGTCAACGTGGTGGTGGCAGGATGATGCTGTGGAGATGCTTTTCTCCAGCAGGTACAGGTTAGCTGGTTGATGGGAAAATGGCTGATGCTATAAATACAGGGCCTACACAAACACTCTGTGGATAGTACTGATTGGGAGCTGCATGCCACGCTTTCTACATTTTTATTTTAAAAATCGCAAAAAAACTGAAATAAAATACATCGAGGTCTATTGTTAAAGTGTTTCAACATGTGAAAAAGTTGAAGATGTCCGCCTCAGTCGAGAACAGATGAGAATCCTCCGCTGCCGCTAAGTGACAGACTGCGTCTGGTTAGCTCAGCAGGAGGAAGAGCAGCGATGGACACCCGTATCTCACTGGCTGCAGAGCACACCACAGGAGTCATCTGCTGTTATAAGCTCCAACCACACGCATGCTGGAAGCAAGGCCTGTCCACGTGCGCACACACACACACACACAGAACCGCACACACACATATTTCCAGCAGCTAGCATACGCATACAGCTAAAGGCAAAAAATGCATGCAAGAAAACCGCTTGATGCATGGAGCCGCTGTACATTTAACAAGGGTGCCGACTGTTATGACACTCACAAACATTTAGAAACGCACACTCTGCGGGGACTGTCTAGTGTAATAAAGGCTCAGTCACGCTGTAGAGTGGCTACCGCAGTGTTTGGATTAGAGCTCGCTCATATGGTAGGATCAGGGTCTTAACTAAAATGACTTAGACTTAAAAAAAGAATATTAAGATGGCCTTATAAGGACAAAACAAGCTAAGCTAATGGACCCTCCAGTCTATCAGTGGAGACATTTGAGCTTTATATATGCAGCTGTTTGATCTTCAGACATGAGTCATCCGGAGTGGTTATCCAGTCTTGGCAGGTCAAAAGTTCATTATAGCTGTCTTTCTTCTCTTCTCTTCTATTTCTCTTCTCTTCATCCCTCATTTTTATCTTTAATGTTGATCTGTAAATCTCAGAAGTGGTTGGAAAATTTACAAGAATGTGACATTTAGCTGTAAATTACGGTTACTAAAACCGTAATCTACATCTGAAAGGTGTAGGACATCGATCCTTGAGGACTCTAGTCCTCGTTTGAAACGCCCAACAGCAGTGGTGTCAAACTAAACACAACTGTTCTTGCAAAATTTCAGCAGAAAACTAAAAAAAAAAATTAAAAAAAAAGGAGAAGTTTCTAGAGAAAAAATTTGCAACCCTGACATCGCCTGTTTCCGAGGAAGGTTACTTGTGTCATCAGATACAAAGTTCTGATGAAATCAAACGTTTGATCAGATAGGAGACACATTTAAGTCATTGTGTATTGAGTGTTTATTTTCTGCCAGTAAGGCTGTATATTTTGGCTTTGATCCTCCTCTGTTGTATACGTGTAGTCACAGCTCCCTCGTTCAGTTTGCATAGAATTTCTGTTTTGGTTTTGGACGTGTGAAGGCGCAATCTAACTGATGAAAAAAGCCAACTCCGGTCCTTCTTGGTTCGCTTGAAGTGATTTGTGCGATTCAAATGCATATGCGAACGTCAAGCAGACCGGAGACCTGCTCCAAAAGCAGGAAGTGGACTATCGCGCAAGGTATTCTGGGTAAATACAACAAAAAACATCTAGCGCTGGTGGGAGACAAATCCTACAATCGCTAAAATCTGACGCAGCTCCATTTTTGCTTGCATTTTGTGAAGGAGGAACTTGCGCTTGTGTCTTCGTATGTTTTTATGTAGTTTCCTTCAGTGGTTCTTGGTGCAGCGCCACCTCAGGCGAGGGGTGGAACAGGTTTGTCACAGGGCTCTGTTCGTTCGACAGTGCAGCGTGAAAGAGAACCGGCGCCAGCCGAAAATGTAACAAACATTGCAATTTTTGGTCCCTACCGGACTATCCGGTGTGAAAACACACTCAGTGTTGCACTCCATTTCAAGTGTCAGGCTCATACAAACACCTCTAAATATGCAGGGAGCTTGCAAAAGGCTGACCTGCTTTTTCTGTTTACAATAAGAGCCTTATTTATTTTTCATGCAACCTTTGCTTAACAAGGCGGCCCCATCCGAGAACAAATTCTTATTGGAACAGACAGCCTGGGAAGGGAAACAAGCAGGCATGAGAGAGAGAGAAGAGATTTTTTTTTTTGGCCGGGGGTGATGAAAAAGAAGAGAGCGCAGAGGATGGGGAGGAGAAGAGGGGGAAGAAGAGAGGAGTCGTGACCAACACATTAGCGAAATGCCACAGAGTGACAGCGGATGTGTAAAGCACTGCTGGGCTTCGGGAGGAAAGCAAGCAAAGGAAGGGGCGAATTATTATTGTTTTTGATCATTTTGTGTATTGTTAATCCATTCACAGAATCTGTTTGAGATCGGATCAGCAACCCGCTTCAAAGTAAATGCTGCATTTTACCCGGTAGCCTCACCTGTGAAGATTTTATTTTACTGGAACTCCCAGTACATAATCCAGAACCAAAGACTAATATTTATTTTGCAGGTCTATAAATGACTCATTGCACCAAAATGATAAGGATGTGCTTCTGTCTCCTGAAGCAGAGAAACAAGTTTAGACTAAAGCTTCTTTATATAATTCCAAGTACAGATTTATTCAGAAGGAATGTGTTTCCTGAAAACTTTTTGTTCACCTTTCCTGGAACTCCTCACAAACTTTTTTTTTTTTTTTGATGCTGTGCAAAAATGTGCATCTATACACGTGGTTGTCACGGCAACCAAGCTCAGCTGAGAGTTTTTGTTCGGGATGAACGTGGCGATCTAACCGAAGATGAGGAAATAGTTTTGTGAATGAAGGAACATTTCATTTTTCTTTTTTTTTTTTCTCAATAACAAGAAACAAAGATCAGATTGTGATGAAAGGATTCAGAGAACTCTTCAGATTCCGTGAATAGCACAGCTGTCGAACACGGCGTCCAATTTGCACCGTTAATATTTTCAGCTGCGTTGAGGAGAGAAGACTGTGGGTGGAAAAAAAGCATGTGAGGATGCAAGATGATCGGGGTTGACATTTTACGTTGGTCTGGACCAGGACCTGCGAATATTTCCTGTCTCTTGAAATGCAGATTGGAACGCCAATGGAAATGTGACTCCTGTGCAATGAAGCTCATAATTCATTTTGATGATTACACTCATAACTCCATGCACAGAGGTTCTAAAGTAAATCAGCTGCAGTTTTCTACTAATTATTTAGGTTTTCTCGGTGTGTGAGCCAAATAAACCCAGGATTTAAATCTTTAAGTGAGCAGGACTGACCTTCTGAAATTGAGTTCTTGTGGAATATGAAATTTCCGGACCAGAAAGACCTTCACATTGTTATTTTCACCATCAAATTTCTCTGTTCTTGCAGGATTTTGCTGGACATTAAGCCATCACATGTAAAAGGTGAACTGATTATGTGCTTAAAAGAAGTGGAAAAGAATCTAGTCTGTTGTGCATATTCACATCTTACTCTGATACCACTAAATTAAAATGGCATGATTTTTAAAACTGCAGAAAAGACCGCAATATTGTTGTAAATGCATCACTTTCCGGTCAGAAGACCTTTAGTTTTTATTTCATATTGAGCAGAATGGGTGCATACAGGGACAATCTAGTTTCCCCTGCTGCTTGCAGTTCTCCTCAAATAACCCCCCTCCCTCCTCTGCTGCATAGTGAACTGAAGAACTCAGATCACCTTGTTTAGAGCAATTAAATTTAAAAACACCATCTCTGTGCTAAAGTCATTAATTTGTTATATGTGCGACTCAACGTGCGCGGGGAAAGCTGCAGCATGTTGTGTAGGGCAACATGAAGATTTGCATAAAGCCCCATCTGTCTGCATGTGCTGATTAGAGACAGACATGTAAATGAAAGCATCACATGTGTAAATGGGTGACTTAGCAGCAAAATTGACTCAGCGGATAATGTGGGGGAACTTTGAGCTCGACACACACTTAAATGATATCGTTTAAGTGTGTGAGGTGATGCGTCAGGGACAAAAATAAAAAAGTTTGGACTGCATTGGGAGTCGTCTCTCTCCTTCCGCCCTCTGCATCCTCCACATCCCTCCCTCCTTCGTTCCTCTCGCGTCCACCGCTTCGCTTCTTCTTTTTTATTCCGGCGAAGGCGTTTCCCTTTTTCTCCTTAAGTGATCTATTATTGACTTTGAGGTGGAAACTTTTCTCAGGTGGTAACATTCTGAGGTCAAACGGCTACATACACTTTTTTCCCCCCCCCGAAATATTAAAACCCCACAGTACTTCTCATTAAACTATAATCCGTCCCATGTGACTTTTGGTGAAGCGAGTTTAAGCAATTCCTGCTGTGACTCACAAATATGGATATACCAATTGTATGCTTGATACCTGGTTGTATCTATCTACCCTGCTGTGACAGAAAGGTCATCGCTACTCATTTGTGTGGCAGTATTTTGGATACGTCACAGATAGATAGGCTACTGTGGTTTGTTTCTGCTTTCTTCAAATTTAAAAGTTGACCTGCACTATAATTATTCCTGCTTTAAAGCATTTGGGGAGAGCCCACATGTGGATTTGATGCCACTGTAAGCTTTTTATTTGAAAATGTTTGCCTGATCTCGTCTCCTGTACCGAAACTGAACTGAAAGGCCGCTCGGTTAGGAAGAAGCCGTTGCCCCAAAAATATAAAGTCAAGCAAGAGTTTGCGAACGCAGTCAGCAACACTGGCTTTTGCCTTTTGGAGGTTTTAACTAAAACTGTTTCGCTACAGTGAACATTTCTGCTTGTGGAAGAAAAAAAGAAGTGGGAAGTATGTCAGTGGCAGCATTATGTTGAGGCTGTTATGCTATAGAACTGACTTAGTGCAAAGCAGAATTCTGCATAAGCAAATAACCTCCAAATTTTAAAGAAAACAACAAGAAATGGATCTTATCATTCATTCTTATGCATCTTTTAAACAGTGTTTCAATCTCTGCTTTCAACCCCATGTGTGAAGCTTGATAATAAATGTGAAACACACATTGTTGAGCTTTTTACTGCAGTGTGTGTGTGTGCTCAATTGCTGGTCTGCAGACTGTGTACCCTGCATGTTGTGTGTGATAGTGCCAGTGTGTGTGCGTGTGTGTGTGCCAGAGAGGGAAACAGACAGTGCAAACGTGACTGGAGTGTCAGGAACACCGAGTTCAGACATGGACGCCATGTCTCTCTTCCAGTTCTTCCTCTCCTTTTCTTTCATTTGTTCCTCCCATCTTTCCTCCCACCGCCCTCCCTCATCCTTCATCCTTTTCTCCTTCCGTCTTTCCCTTTATCTCCCCCCGCTCTTTGTCTCTCCCTCTCTTCCCTTCATATGCAGCAAGCCACTCAGACGTCGATGAATAATTCAGACTGTGTTGCACTGCAGGTCCCCCCCCCATTCCTTTCCATTTTGCCACTTCCCCTCTTTTTTCCCCTTGGCTGCATCATCCCTCCTTCCTCGCCGTCAATCCTTCACGATCAGAAAGTGATCTCGGTTTAACAGTCGGTGTTGACGTGCGTTAAAAGCAGAGCAGAGGTACCCCGCGTGTTTAGTATTCCGCAGCCGAAGCTACGGGGGGATTTCTGTGCGTCTCTCCCACCGCCCCGCCCAGCCCCTCCATCAGCATCACTCCCGTCTCTGATTTGCGATCAGAAAGATCCACCAGAAGCCCGTGTCGGAAGGGGTGAGTCACCGGCAAAGGCGCAATGCAAAGTCCGCTTGGCAACCGAGAAGCTGGTCACGCTGCGGGCTTCCAGGAAGTCATTTGACATTTCACAGTCGCTCCAAAACAGTCCAGACTCATCCCACCTGCTTTCCATGGAGGAAAGAGAGGGAGAAAGGAAGAAAGAAAAAGACCCCAGTTATGAGACTCTGACACATCTCTGCATGTGTAAAACACGGCAACAGTCGTCACAGCAGCTCATTAGCGCTGACCTGCAGGTACAAAGCTAATCTCTTATGTAACTTCTTCTATAACGAGTGATTTACTAGACGAGTTCTGATTAATCCTGATGTGGAAAATTCTCCAACGTGAGGGGCTGGCGAGTGGAAAGAACGGCTGACCTTTCCGTACGAGGTGCCGTCTGCAGGCCTGGTGGTCCGCTGCGTTTCAAACACATTCGATGAGTTACTGCTCCTCTTCACGTGGGGCGCTCTGCCCAAAAATGGCAACAAAATAACCAAAAAAAAAAAAAAAAAGGGACGGGTTTAACCTGTCTGTCACTAGAGGACCCAAATCTGGGTCCTCTAGTGACAGAGGTGTCAAACTCCAGTCCTCAAGGCCCTCTGTCCTGCAACTTTTAGATGTGCCTCTGCTGCACCACACCTGAAAAGAATAATTAGGTCATTAGCAAGGCTCAGGAGAACCGATCTACACAGGGAGGAGGTAATTAAGCCATTTCATTCCACTGTTTTTTACCTGTGGCACATCTAAACACTGCAGGACAGCGGCCCTTGAGGACTGGAGTTTGACACCCCTGTCATTGTGAATGACAACCTGAGACCAACAGGTTAAATTTGGGGAACGGGACTCCAGGCTGTCGAGTCTGCCTGACAGAAATGATGACAAAAACAGGGGGGTCGTGGTGAGGACACTCAGGCTGGGAACTGCCATTAAAATTGTGATGGGTTTTGGGGAGGCTGTGGTGGCGCAGAGGTTAACCCATAAGGAGGCCTTAGTCCTCAACGCAGCGGTCGCAGGTTCAATTTCCAGCCTGGTGACCTTTTCCTGTCAATTCACTATCAAATAAAGGCCAATAGAGCCAATAATACCTTTAAGAAAAGGTGCCTGTGCATTAAAATGTACGGGGAGTCGAGCAAAAACACAACTGGAAGACAAACGACTAAAACGAAGGAAGGGCTTCGATCAAAGCGGATCAGATGAAGAGTAAAAGATTGGGCTGTGGGGCGGGGGGAGGAAATAGGTGTATTTACATGAAGTTCCCCCTAGCGCAGAGCTAGTTGCCATGGAGACCGAGCCTCGGCGTCCAAGTACCCAATTTGGAGGGGAAGGGACGGGCTGAGCAGCGGAGGGAGTGCGCCCCGGCAGCCAATGGGAACGCTCGGCTGGGCTGTGACACATTTCCCACACGCAGAGCTCCGGCATTAGATGTTGCACAACTCTCTCTCTCTCTCCACCGGCAAACACACCATCACAGCCTACTTCCTCCAGCTGGGCGCGCGTGAGTTGAATTCAGGGTGGAATTCGGCGAAATAAAAAGCTGCAGAGAACGGAGGGTGTGTGTGTGTGTGTGTGTGTGAGCAGACTGTCTGATCCAGCAGAATATGAAGCGACAGGCCGTCGTAATTACTCGCCCGACGGAGCAGGCCCAAGGCTGTTGTGTACACACAGCGCTGGAATGTTCCCAGTCTCACCCAAACACATCATATGACCAGCAAAAACAAAATCCTGCCCCCCCTCCCCCCCTTCTTATTGTGCCGAGGAAGAGACACCTGGAGCATGAGAGGAGTTTGGGGACAGACTGTGATGTGCATCAGAGCGTGTTCTCATTATTTCACTGTAAATGTGCTGCAGTCGGCTCGACTCGTGTAATTCACGTCTAGCTGCCAGGAATAATGTGTCGTCTGTCTTTTCATTTGGGCAACTGAGTTGTATTGATGAAGCACAACTCCTGGTCGTCAAGGTAGTTAGTCAGGCAGGGGCACCGCATCGTTTTTACGCTCCCTGCCCTCCCCCCCCAAAAAAAATATATGCTTGTCATAAGTGTGGCAAGGTTTGGATGAGATTTGTAGCAGATTTTCTTTTGCAACTCCATTTGTGTTCAATAGTTGTGAACAGATCTGTGGATCCCTGCAACTCCTCAGTAGGTTTTGTACAAAACTATTATCTAGTAAAATAAGAGCATGAACAATTTTTTATGTATTTCAAGGAATCAGAGTCAGTGGGCAAAGTTAAGCAGGGAAAGATTGTGCAAAGTTTGATTTTTGACCCTCTAAAGTTCATGAGTGAACAATGAAGTTGTTAATCTCTGATCCAGACGAACTATTCAGAAGAAAAACATGGACTTTAAATAGCTGACAATGACACAGCAAATAAAAGTTTGCATGTTTTGTGAATTCAGTGACAAACATAGTGTCTGGCTTTTTACAAACTAGACACAAACAAAGAGAACTGAGGTTTGAAAAATGTCAACTTTGCAACCTGCAAACCGCATTTAAAACAAAATAAAAAAAATAAAAAAACTATGCTCAGTGAAGAATAATAGAACCAGGAAACACAAAATTATAAAGATTTTTGATCCTCTGTTGGTTACTAGGTCTTAATGGTAAAAAAACAAAACATGTACCTTATATTGTGTTGTTTCTGTCTCACTTTCACGTTTTCTCCACCACTTTTTCAAACCAAAGACAAAAGCTTCCAAATCTTTATATGTAGAGGCTGATTGTGGGACGTTCCATTTTGAAGAAGAGAACAAAAATGGGTATAAGTAACCAGACAATTTGGATTATGCCAAATTATGCCGTCTGACTCGATTACCTGGCCCAAATGATGTCTTTATTAACCACCATCTAAAAGAAATTAAAAATGTTTCGAGAAAAAGGGCACCACACTCCTCAAAGGCTGTGTTCACAAAGATATTGATGCTCAATTCCAATTCGAACTTGGACGATTCCGCAGGTGTTCCTGCTGTGTGAATGTAGAAAAAACTGTCCTTGTCTCGCAAATATCTCCTTCAAAACACCAAAGTAAAATAATTTGTTCTTTTGTAGGACTCTGCAGAACTTGATAAAATGCTGAGGAGACAATCCAGCCTTTCCAATCAAGCAAGTTGGACAAAGAAGAAGCCTAAAAGTCGCAAGGAGCGCTTGAGTTTGACACCTCTGTTGTAGAATAATCTACAAATCACCACATAAAACAAAGGCTTGTAATGTGTTCCCTAGAGAAGCAGTGAATGGGTTTGCCAGCTTCAAAGAAACTTGCTTGATTCATTGCTGTTGTGTTTTAGTCACAAGACTAGGAAAGACTTGAGGTCACAGTGAGTTTGTCCTTCAGTTTGACTTTAATCCAAATCTGGAAAAACTCCAAGTCATTCCTTTTGATAAACATGTGAACAATAAGTAGACAGCGTAACTCCTATGGCTGATAAAGTCCTAAAAATAGATATGGTAAGAAGTAGAACCACAAAAATAAGCAGGTTTTGTTGTTTTTTTTAATTGCCACACTGGTCAAAAACCATCTTTTCAGTCTGCATGATGCAAGACTTGAACTGAAGTTAAATTCAAATTGAAGTTTTTAATCTTTTCACACTCGTCTTTTGCATGGCGCTTGATAGTAAAGTCCTATTTTACATGTTTTTTGAATGCTGAGTTATTGTAGAATATGTCAGTCCAAGCATGAAGGCAAACTACATACATTTGCGAAGGTTTTCATATCAGTGATGGTTTCCACATCAGACAGTATTGTGTATTTTATCGGGATTTTATGCAAGTGACAATTTACAAAGTATCACATACTGCAGTTATGAAATGTCTCCATACATCTCTATTTACTAATTCTGGCTTCTGAAAGCTTAATTAGGTGAACAGTTAGTCTTTAGATTCTTTAGGGATTGTGTAAAAACATTTTCCTGTTACTGCACCTGCACCCCCCAAATACTTTGAAGTTTGTGGTTGCACCATAAATGTGGAATAGTTCAAGGAGCATGAAGGCTTTTGGAAGGCACAGACATCACTGAATGCAAAACATTGTGATGATTCCCACAAGGATTCTCCAGAAACAAAGAAACCCACTCATGGGCCCACTGAATCCACGCCGGATGACAGCAGCAAAGAGACCCAAGTCAATTTGTTGTTGTTTTTTTTTCATGATTTTGACAACCAGTCGCACGTGATAATGAGCGAGGCTGAACGGTGCACGGCAGATATATGAAAGTGATGCGTAAAAGCTGCGCCTCTGTGGTGTAAAAATAGAAAATATGCAAAAATAAGAAATCAGAGGGTCTAAAATAGACTTCTCAGGTGGGATTAAAAGGAATGTTGTCTTTGTGTTACTAGTTTTTTGAAGTATATTCCTTGACAGCACTGCTTTCATTTTCAGATTTTACAAGCAAGATTATTTCAGGAGATGAAAAATGCAAGTGGACATCCACTCGTGCGAATTATGACCTCTGAACCTCAGCAAGAGCGGCACGAGGGTGCATGCCGACACACGGCTCTCTCCAGATAACATCAGGATTAAAAAAAAAGGAAAAAAAGAAAAAAAAAAAAGGAAAAAGAAAGACGTCCTTATTGCCAGTCGACCAGTGAAAGGCTAATCCGTTTGGCGCTGGAGTTCATCCAACGGTTGACGGATTAACCCACTGGATCCTTGGACGGTCGCACGCATTCTCTGTCGCTCGCAGTGTGTCACCGCCGGTCATGAGTCTAATGACGCGGCGCTACCGGAACAAACCGGATAGATGTGGCGCCGGGCTGTAAGACAGGAGTGATTCTGAATGCGTGCACCGTCAGGTCCTAGCCTCATACTACTGTTAGCTACCAGCTAAAACAAAAAATGGCTTCAATACTGAAGCATTTATTGGTACATAGTCAAAACTTTAAACGGATGTAAGAATACAAACGATTAATCGTGATGAATCGAATATCGAAATAATCGTCAACTAATTTGGTCATCGATTCATTGCTAAGTGGAGCACACAGACTCGAAAAGGATGGATTGCTAAAAGAACAACACATTCAGAGCAGTAATTCAGCCAAAAAAAAGAAAACACACATTTTGCAATTATAATAATAATAATAATTAATAATAAAAAAAACATGTCTGTAAGTATATTCTACCTAGAAGTTTTTAAGTTGCAGTTTTAGCTTCACCTGGTTCAAATTATTTTGAAAGAAAAATAAAGAATTTTGCACCTTTTGCCATCCAATTATTGATCAGCCCTACACTGTATTGATGATATCAAGCAGAAAGAGCTGATGTTAGAAGTTTTTCCTTTTTTTAGATGCAGATGATCAAGCATTCACGAAAGCAATCCCATGTTATTGCATTTTAAGCAATAAAATGTTAATTTTCTTATTGGAAATTTGCACCTTTTAGTGTAGTTTTATTATTATATTTAAAAACAAAAAAGTCTTAAATGAAAAATCTGCAGAATGTACCCATTTAAAAAAAAGTCAAATTAATAATCAGAATAAATGGACAATTAAAATAATCATTAGTTGCAGGCCTAATCCAGAGTGACTTCTTGCACTGATGCTCTCCTCTTCTCCGTGATTCCGTGTGTGGCCACTAGAGGCTCCCTGGCGTTTGTGCAGCAGCCCTGAGGAGGGGCGCGGCTCTGCGCTCTGATTCAGGTCAATGAGTTCCTTATGGTGAGAAGGGAGAGGAGTGGAGGGGAGGGGAGGGGGGGACAGTAAGCCTCCATGCCAAGCGATGCGCACATCCAGCACACACACACACACACACGCACGCAGACGGACAGGCAGGAAAACAGTGTGACAGCACATTCGCTGGTGTTATTATTAGCAGCTGTAATATTTTCAGAGCCCCCTTGCAAGATCCGATACGTGGCTCAGCCACGTATTGATTGGATGGAGGGAAGCACTCTCCAACGTATGAGGACAGGATGTACAGTACATACGATGTGACCCACTGTAAGCACTGGCGTGAATATTTGACATGAGCGTTGGAAACAGCAAAAAAAAAAAAAAAAAAAAAAAAAAAAAAAAAAAGTATTTTCACAAAAAACCCCATG
>NW_015112930.1:333360-359803 GCF_001443285.1 Poecilia latipinna | reverse complement strand
TAAAAAAAAAATAATGTAAACACTAAAAACAAAAGCGGTAAATTTTTAATCTGGCCGTTAGAAGAAAAAAAAAAAAAAAAAAAAAAAAAAAAAAAAAAAGAAGTGATTTACCTCAAAAGACCCGATTAGGAAGTCCGTGTGCATCTGTGCCAAAACATGAGCGGCTCCATGCATGTGTGCATGCAGGCGTGCGTGTTTGAACCGGGGTTAGTTTCAGCGAGGGCCGCTGTGCAGCAGCGAGGATTCAGTTACATGTATTAAGTGCAGGGTGGAGATCCAGAAGCTGTGAAGTGAGCCAAGCTGGCTATTAAAGCTACGGGCACTGCTTGTGACTGCAACACACACACACACGCACACGCACACACACACACACACACCAGGTTGGGGAAAACGAGGTCGGCTTGGCGCTCTGTCAAATTTCTCCCTGCCGCCCTGCTCTCTCGTCAAATGCTGCATAGGATGCTATGCTCCGACGCAGAGGGGCCCGGCTCCTGCTGCAGCGTTTTAAGAAGGGCTGGATGTGCACAGCGTGTCCGCAATTCCACACGCTGCAAAAATTTTTTAAAAATGAACCCAAACAAACCCTGAACTGAAGGAATAAACGAGGACATGTTAATCGCACTCAGAGAATTCAACCTCATCAAGAGTCATTCAACCTTCGCAGGGTGAATTCGGCACAACCTTAGCTCCGAAGCATCGGTATCGACTTTGCATAAGCATACCGCTCAAATATTTTCACATTTTGTCATGTTACAACTGAAATCTTCACTGTATTTTAATGGGATTTTGTGCGACTGACCTGCAAACAGCAGTGCACATCTGTGACGTTAAAGAAATGAGATGGCGTTCAAAACCTTGTAAGAATAAAAATCTGAAACGTTCGTATCAGGGGACCGTTTACTCATAAATAAAATCCACAGTCCACCCGTGTTTAGTTCATCCTCAGGATATCTCCAGGACTTCTGATGAGGTGTTAAGAGATTTCTTAGCGAACAAGCAGCAGCATGAAGACCCAGGAACACATCCAGGCGTGAAAACATTTCTGTAGAAGTTAACAGAAGGACTAGCACTCTGGAGGAGCTGCAGAGATCCACAGCTCAGGCAGGTTAGACTCTACAAATCCACCCTTTATGTTTAGTTGGTACAAAGAAAAATCACAAATCATCCTGCTTACAGTTTGCTACTCAGGTCAGATACGTCCCAAACAGAACTTTTACAGCCAAAACACTATTTGTGGTAGGAAACCCGATTGTCCAGAACAAGAAATCCTCCTGATGTGGGAATTCCGCATATTGATCTAAATATCAGTACCAAGGTGAGTATTGGCATCAGATCAATATGAGTGAGATGAGATTGATAGTTTCATTTGCAGTTTCTCTTCCATACAGCCAGAAAATTATTCAATTCCAAACCTGACCCCGCCGACAAAGACGGGAGGTTCAGCAAGAGACGTTTCAACCAAAATCAGGAATATCCAGGTAATCTCAATCATAATACAAAACAATCTGAGATCAGAAGCTTCAGCAGAAAACAAACTTACTGGAACCCAAACATTATACACTTAAGTAAAGATATATACCTCAAAACTGAAAAACGACTATGGCTGAATGTAGTAACCAATGGAGGTTACAGCTACAGACTCAGTTATCCTAATAATTGTGTGTAGTAGAAAGTAATCGGGTAATTTTAGTTCTATACTGCTACATTGTTTTATGTTATAGTTGATAAAAAAAAAACCACGTCTAAAATATTTGTCCTGTATTTTGAAGTTAAACCAAATTCAATGATCGGATGAAATTTTGAGAAAAAAAGTACCGCTTTGAAATCTGTGATACAAGTCCAGTGTTATCAGATCAATACCAAAAGTTCCAGTTGCAATTGTGATGTTGTACATGCCAATGTTACAACGACAATGTGATGTAATAAATTTGGCATTTACAGCTTAAGTTGCCATGGAAACATAGGCGACTTATGCAAATTTATGGCGTAAAGCCATAAATTTGAGCTGCAATTGAACCAGGAAGCTGAAGGCAAAATCATGTTTTTCAGGTTTCTACTTCTACTTTGTGCCACTTCACATTACCAATGCCAATATGTGTTGTTCTATCAAATGAAATAGCAATAACACAAACTGAAGCGCCATATATTTAGCACAAGTCACAACTTCATCTGGTTCCGATTTGCAGGCAATTTGAAACTTGTAGTATTCCATGTCAGAATAATGCAGTCCTGGATTTCACTAATTTCTCTCGGCGTAGCGCAGAAGCCTCTTATTCCCCGAACAACTCAGTTACTCTTCTGATGTGGCTTTCAGTCTTTTTGGGCGACGCCCCCCCATCCTGACAGCTCTGAAGCTAAAGCAAAGAGGAAACGGAGGCTGTGCAGCCTTCCAGTCCTTACAGTCCGATTTATGAAACCATCAAACCCAGTGTGAGTGACATTTAGCTGCTGTGTGTTTTACAGCCGACTTCTTGGACACCCACTGCCATCTTCACATTGACAGCAGTGTTCAAGTTGTCTCCTCCACCTTTTTTATTGCTCTATCCTGTATCCTTGAGTACAAAAAAAACTGTTTTGTTGTGATAATAAATATTCTTTGTTGTTTGTTGAAAAGAAAACTTATTTAGTTTGTTGTAGATGACTGAACTTTATTAGGCTATTAAGCAGAGACTAGATCAATTATTCGGGCTGATTTTTTAAAATTGTAGATCAAAAGGGTTTGATCAATTTGTTGTATAGAGGCAGGGTTTCCCCCAGTGTATTATAAGCCTGGCGGGCCACCAGGCTTTACTTGTACACATAATTATCCCCATTAAGGTTTTTTTTTTTTAAAGTTTTGAGAATCTGGCTAACTGTAATTCCCAATCCCTCCTCTCCTTATTTTTTCAAGACAGTATTCAAGACATATGGGCAGGAAATATCCAGTTTTACGTGAAGACGAGGACTAGCAGCTGTGCAAGGACGTCTAGTGTTCAAAGAGAATCTTCTTGGATTTAACTACTTGGCTCGTTTATTGCCATTTGACAGCTCTGTGAACCGCACTAAGGAAGCCCTGCTTACCCAATCTGCTTTGATTTTACACCCCATTACAAAGAGGAAGAGATGCGTAAAGTAATGCCAGTTGCCCTTTGGTGACCTTTTCACTGCTGACATTTTATTGCTTCCAGTTTGGGTCGTGTTGAAATAAAAGCGTGCACGTGTGTGTGTGTGTGTGTGTGTGTGTGTGTGTGTGTGTGTGTGTGTGTGTGTGTGTGTGTGTGTGTGTGTGTGTGTGTGTGTGTTTCTGTTTCTGAGAGCAAACTGTAGTTTACTATTGACCCCAAACACTGAGCGGTGGACATGAAACCAAAACTGAAAGATGCTAATAGCAGGATTTTTAACTTGCAATATGTGCAAAAAAATACAACTTTGAATCAACTGTCAGTTCAAACAAAATAAAAAAATTGTAAAATTTCTAAATCGTAAATGTAATTAAAATTTATCTTCAGAAATGTCTTCATTGAAAATAACCTTTTAACAATAGGTGCAATTTTTACAGCATTTTAAATCATGTCTTTTACAAGAGATGATTGAGCTACACCACATTAGTCAATTTCTGACCAACCATTAAAAACCAGGACGAGAAAAATTATTTACTATTTAGAGCTTATAAACATTAAAGCCCTAAATATGATCATTTTCTGCAATCAACAAGTAGGTAAACTACATTTATGAAAAATGATCCTTAAAATCAGAGTTTCTGCACCTAGGAGCACTTCAACATGAATGGATTATTTAGGTAAATTCAAGTTATGTCACTCTTCAGCAAAGTAGTAGTTGTGTACAGTAGGAATACACAATCTCATAGGAAACTCTCATTCATCCCCATGTTGCTTTTGACATATTAGCATGTGTAAAGAAAACATGCCCTGCTGGAGAATCAACGCAACTGCAGTTCAAAGGCTAATTAAAGCCATTTTACACCATTCATTACTGTGGATTCACATTGACATGCTAAAGACTCAGAGACCCAATCTCTCCTGTTTGGAAAGTTATGACATGGAAACAACAGGAGTACACTCTGTAAGGAATTGCTTTTTGAATGTTCATTCAGAATGTAACTAGTGACTACAGCTAGTTTCTAGTTGCTGATAGCTAAAATACCAGTTATTTATAGTCATTTGAGGCCCCTCTAAACTGAAACAAGGCTTTAAAGGGGTTATAAAACAGTCTTCAAGTCTTAAAACATCCTAAATGTGAATAGATTTTCCATTCTAGATTAGGGAAAAAATCATTTGTATGTTTTTGTTTTTCGTTTTAGTGAGCTAGCAGCACTGGTTCATCGATGATTGATAACTCTGTGGCTGAGTAATTCAGTTGTTGTCACGCTGTGACAAAACAAATCATTTGCAGTGAGCCAAAGATCAGCATTGGACAATTTTCCCTTTGGGTCTCATATAGTGTTCGATAAACAATTTTTTCTTTAGAACTTCGATCAATTTTAGAGGATGTTTATTTTTGCACCCTCTAAAAGGATTACACTCTGTAAATCTGTAAAAAAAAGAAAAAAAAATACATACATGCCGTGTAGTACAGAGGATCTGGACTCTCGGCTTTTGAGAAACGATTAAAATTTTGCCCAATGGCTAACATCTCCCCATGTTGGTGTGTAATGAATGCCCCAGTTCGACTCTCTGAACCTTATGAGAAACTGCCTACACTGCAAACTACCATCTTCCACTGCATACACAGATGTGTCGAGTCAAATAAGATGGCTGTTAATGCTAACTCAATATTTGGAAGCATGGCCAACGTGGACTAAATGGCTTTCTTCATTTCATCTGCTGCCATTGCTAAAACCAAAGACAGATTACAAAACTAAACGGAGCAGAAAATTGACGTAATCATTCACAACTTCTTCTGTTCGCTGATTGGGCTGGTTGACATTCTACCAGAGGAATCCAAGTCAATGGGAGAAAGCAGAGACGAAGCATTGAAACGAGATTAGGATTGAGCGGAATTGCAAAGGCCTATTGTATTGAATCAACTTTTTTATTGAAATGCTTAAGTTTTAAACATAGCTTGTTCCAATCAAGCCATTAAAAAAACATCAAACCCAGGAGGCCTCATCCATAAACACCAAAGCGTCCTCTTGCCTTTTCTCCGGGGTCACGGTACGACGGGGCTCCCTGTAATTTACCTTCTGTTGGGGCACTTAGGGCCGTTTGCCCGGCATTCCTCCACTGGCCACCACAACACATGAAAGCCTCGGCCGCAGCTGTTATAGATGGGGAGAAAATGAGTCCCAGATGGCAAAGTGTTTTGTGCGCACGCATGTGTCCATGTCTCCTGCCACATGAGACGCTGCTTTTACTGTACAAGTGGCTCGGGTCGCATCCCCAGGGTAATGTGGGGAAGACTATTGGAGGATGGTGGGGAGCGAATGGGTGGATGTGAAAGCATGCTGGCTGTCCACAGAGCAGCTGGTACGTACAGGACCAGCTCTCTTGCTTCTTCATGAACCTGCACTTTCAGGTTTTTGGGGTTTTTCTTACAACTTTGAAATTCAGGAATTGCTGCTATTGAAAGCCCATTACGGCTCAAAAACTATTGATTGACAAACTGCAATCAGTTTCCGCCCTGCTGCTACATTATGCCTGTCAAACCATAGAAGATATCCACTAAATGATGAAATGATCCTCGCGGTGTAAGACGGCTAAACAACTTTCTGTCGCTTACTGAGCCTCACTTGCTAATTCTTCATCTTTGTTCGCATACAGCCACGCACAAGGGTTGCTACAAATTTCTCTAGTCAAAATTTGGAAGGAAGGAAGGAAGGAAAGAAACATAGAAACCCTAATCTACCACAGAAATCTCATGCAACAGAAAATCACTGCTATTCACAACAGTACTGAGCTTCAGCAACCAACTGCTATAAATAAATCACAATAAACTGCACTCAAAGTGAACAGGCCTGTATTTTATATTTTTAAATTATTTTTTACAACTAGCCGTATGCATCATCACACTGAAAAGAATCAGAGGGTCAATGATTTTCTTTGCACTGAGAGAACGCTTCATGCGTGGGTGAAGATCTCCACTACTGAAAGGTGTTTGCACAAAATTAGATGACCCTTTTATAAGCTGCATGTGTATAATTTTCCACGGGTTCTGCAGATAATGTTAACAGTTTTTCGTCTAAATTGAAGCCTTTGATCATGTTTGTGCTGATTGCAGAACAGGGTGGCTTTCAACACTTATTACAGTAATATCACAAGAACTCTGACAGTGATGAGGTACTTTCTTTTTATTTGATTTTACAGAGGCGATTTCTGGCAATTTAAAACCAGTTTCTTTTTTTTTTTTTAAATCCCTTTTATACTATGTCATTGAACAACAACAACAAGCATGTTGGCTGGCCAGTGAAAATTTTTTTAGTGAATGTTGGGGGAAATCTGAGCAGAGTGCTTTTGAAATCTTTATCTTAAGGAACTACAATAGTTAAAGAAAACCTTCAGTGTTTGCCATATGTTTACTGCAAATCAGTTGCCGTTTCCTGACGTGACATACATCCAGAAAGATGGAAGTTTGTTTGTATTTTGATCACCACAAAATGGGGCAAAACCAATCTTCCATCCCATTAACTGCTTCTCCTACCACCTGATTTATTTGCTACTGTATAAAAACAACAAGTAATGAAGCAAGCAAATGCTTCAAAGGCAGATGAAAGAAGCAATGAATGAAAAAAAAATTACAAATATAAAATGCTAAAGTAATTAAATCTTAAAATGGAAAATCATGGCAAACATTGAAAGCAAAATCTTATTTTTTTAAGACCCTCACTTTAGTGGACCCTCAGTTAACTGTAAACCTCGCAAAACAATATTACGAGCAAAGTTAGCAAAGAGGGGTATCAATTCACGTTTTGTAAAATATCCATATATCGTTATCAAACACTGCAAGGACATTTGGGTTATTGTAATGTGAGTCATGCATGAATCTCTGCTGCAACATGACTTTAATACTGGGCCAGAGTTCACGCCACACGAGCTTCTCCCTCACAACCCACAGTACACAGGTCATTTGTTTTCATCTTAAAAAGGAAACAAAGAACACAGAGTATGACTTCCAACATGATATGTTGGAAGTCAAAGGTCACTGCTGTGCTCAGACTGAAGAAGGGAAATTGGTGAAATTGCAGCATGTTGTTGAAAGCTGTCTGCTAGAGTTAGGTAAGAAGGTGAAAGTTCACATCTTGAACTCTAATGTCTGGGTGAGAACCGCCATAGGAAAGACTGGAGCCTGATAAAGAATGTGTGGTTGATTGACTTCCTCGTAAAAGCACGGCTTAGTCACTTTCCTCTCACTGTGCAACATATTTCAAACTTCAAAACCTTCATCATACTCTGTATGTTCAGCTAACAAAATACAAGCGGATATATGCGCGTTTTAAGATAACGTTGAGATTATCTTAAATTTTTTTGAAGATTTATTACAAAAAAAAAAGCATAAAAGCTTTTAAATCTTCTTTAGTTAGCAAGTAGAGGCCTCTTGGGTGTCTTCTTTACTCCTTTGATTTAAGAGGATTTTCATTAAAGGCTGTAAATCTGTTGGTACTTAAACCTTCCTCTGTTCCATCTATGTGAAAACCTCCAATCGTACGTAAATGTTCCCAACATTTCCATTTTTAAGTGAGTAAACTGAACTTTAAGTTACCCCCTGGGGTGTCGCACACTCTCTGACCTTAAAGGGACAGCTCAGTATTTTAAAAGGTTATAAGAAGTTAATTTCTCACCTGCGGGGAATAACTCTGTATTTAGCGGAAATACAGATTAGCTGGTTCTAAAAGCGACACAGTTAGTGGGCTTCCAGTACCTTAAACTTACATCTGTTTCCAAAACAAAAGAAAAAAATCGCAAGGGTTAAGAAAACACTTCTTAGGAAACCTCTAAACTGTTACATACAAAATTAGGATACTAAATAAACTCTAAACAGCCAATGTTAGTAAGTTAGACACCAAATATACTCTAACATGCATCAATACAAACAGTGGAAACTGACTCAGGACAACAGCAGAAGCTACAGTTTTCCATATCTAAGCTTGGGGGAACAGCCAATCAGTGCCAAGACAAACGAATGCAGTTCTGGGATTGGCTGCTTTGCAAATTCCAGCCAATAACATGCCAAGAAGCGTCGCACCTTGATTTTTCAGTTTCCTAAGCAGAAATGAATGAAGAAACTGAAACTGACAAATATGGCAAGAGCACAAAGCATATAATTGGACCGAATAGATGTGCTCTTATGGCTTGGACAAATACCCAATGTAGAACCTTTTTTTTTCTTCTTTTTTTTTTTTTTCAAAATTGGGGCCAATAATATTGGATCAGTGCATCTCTAAAAGCAAGATATATTACTGCTTCAACTTTTCTTTTCAATCTTAAAGTTTCAAGGTTGACAATTTGTACTTTGAAAGAAAAAAAAATTGGATAAATTTAAATCTGGGAATGTGTGGAACTTTGAAACTAAAAATGTGGAGGATTCCTGAGAATAAAAAAAAAGGAACTCGCAACCTTCGTGAAACCTACTGTGTTACCTGGGCAACACTCTGACTTTCCGCCCCATGAATCTGTATGTAAGAAAGATGCTGCTTGTTCAGGTCTGGAGGATCCGGACAGTCGGGCGCCACGCTCGCGGCTTGTGCGTCTAGACGCAGCCGACGGGCCCCCGTCTTCTCCGCTCTATAAAACACGGGGTGAGAAATAAAGCGCCGCTGTATATGTTGCGCTCACATGTGGTGATGTCACCTTGCTGCTGCCAAGAGACCAGCAACTCTAAAGAGAGAGAGAGAGAGAGAGAGAGAAAAAAAAAGAAAAAAAAAACTTTGGATCGTTTTCCTTCATGTTGTTAATTCCTTCCTCTTCCGTTTCTGTCTTTTCGTCTTTCTCAATTGCTTTTGGTTTTTATCTGCACTTGTCACCCCAGAGCAAACACACAAACACACACATATACACACCATGCACAGCGTGGAGAAAGAGGCCTCTGTTTTGCAGAGACAAAAGCGCCTCTTTCTCCAGAGAGGGGGCCGAGCTTCCGGTTGGGGCTCACTGTGTCAAAGGGGAGAGGAAGGGCAGACGACAGGCCAAGAATTGGATATGCAGAGAAGCGGCTACATGTAGCATGTTGGCTTGAAGCGTGCATCTCTACGTTTAGTGATGTTCTGATGGTGCGTTCCAGGGGTGGGAGCTTAAAAACAGGGGAGGAAAAAATGTCAATCTAGCAATGCGGTCATGATCTCAAGGCATATTTTCTAGACAGCGTGTTGTGCGGGTGGTCCCTCGGCGGGGTGAGGGCACT
The DNA here is from genome assembly GCF_001443285.1 of Poecilia latipinna. Taxonomy (NCBI): domain Eukaryota; kingdom Metazoa; phylum Chordata; class Actinopteri; order Cyprinodontiformes; family Poeciliidae; genus Poecilia; species Poecilia latipinna. The sequence goes on along the minus strand of NW_015112930.1, from coordinate 350,470 downwards.
GAGTTTGCGTCGGCCTGGTGTGAACCGGTTAACCAACCCCTCTGCCCCCTCTCAGTCCTTCCTCCAGTTAGAATGATTGGTGGCCAGGGAGCCGATTAAAGCCAAGGCTCTCTGCCTCGCCTCTCCTCTCCTCTCCTCTCCTCTCCTCCATCACACATTCATTCAAGTCTTTAACTTCCAGACAGGAGGCTTGTCCTCTCCAGTCATTTATCATCGCTCCTTCTTGTTTTTGACTCTCTACAGGGTTCCTGGATGTTTTCCCCCATCTCAGAACTCCAGACTCAAATGTCAGGATTTAATTTTTTTCTTGGCAAACTTTTATAACACACTCAGCATTTAGGAGAAATGATGTCTCTGTTTTAGTGCTTCATCAGCTGTATATTCTGATTCTGCCTTTTGATTCAGCTTCGTGATAAATTACTATTCCACTACTTTTTGGGGGGCTCTAGGCCAATGTAGATCAGCTTCTTACCAGAACATACAGCAATGACAAAATCTGGACTGGATTATTCCACACCAAGTGCAGATTTTGTGAAAACAGCTTGTGATCTTTGACATCTTTTATTCTATTTTCTAACCTGAAATATTTCCAGCCTCAAATTTTAAGAATTGATAGTCACTTTTACTCTGAGACTCCCATATAAAATCCAGCATACAGAAGCCTCCTAATTAGTAAATAGTGTTAGTTGATTAAAGTCCACAAGTGCCTAATTGGATCTCAAGCACACGCCTATTTTTCGAGCACTCGGAGTGACGTGAAGATGTACATTGTTTAAAGAGAGTCCTAAGAAGTCCTGCTTAATGTCTACGACAAGAAATACATGGAACCAAATGTGGCACATCACCCTGAAATCCCCAAGAAGTTTCTACAAACAGCAGTACCTCAAAAGTTTCTTTAAAAAGTATCAACTCAGTAGTATTGACTGGTCCAATTCCCAAATTTGGCAAAATGTAAAAACCAAATCCTGCATGTAAAGATGTTTCTTGAGCCTACGTGCATCAAACACACAACCAGGTGAAGAAGTGGACAAGAACACACATTTTCCTTCCTGCTTCCCCTCCTCTGGTTCCCACCTATTGATCTTTGTCTGAAGCGTTGAATAAATCCGCCAAGCGGGAGGATTGCAGGTGGCCTACCTTGCACAGACACAAGCCGGCAAACCTAAATCAATGGGTCTAATATCAAGCCAATACATGTGTAAGAAAATAACACTCAAGAGGCTGTTGAATTGTTTCCAAATTAACACTTGGAAGGGAGTCAATAAATGGCATCACTGCGCAAAGGCGCTTGCATGTAGATGTGCTGTCCTCTGCAGCGGCGCATGCTTTGCCCTGTGTCTGCGTTTTTGGCGTACGTCGTGTCCTCATTTGTTTACATTCACGTGGTACGTACGAGTACACTTCATTCAGAGTGCTCACTCTGGATCTAAATGCATACACAAATAGGACCTCCAATGTTTCGTACTCATCCGTGAAACACACGTGTACAGTTTGCTCCCACACAGTCAAGCAGACAGGCACAGAGAGAGAGAGAGAGAAAGAGAGAGAGAGAGGGAAGCAAGCGGTACATCATGTTCAGTGTACTCTATGTTCTGTGCATCATAAGCCCTGTGGCTCAATGCAAATTATCTTGTTTTTTCACAGAAAAAAAGAGAAAACACACCTGGAAAAAAACTTTTTGATCACATCTCACAACTGATGACTTTAAGGTCAGCTCCGTAGACTGGTAGGTTACATGATCCTGCTAAAGTTTCTATGCATTCGAAGGATGTTCGTACACTGGCTCGACTTAAATTAAGATTCTTCATTTATATTATTACAGAGTGGACATCATGCCTCGTGCATATAGACACGAAACACTCTTTAAAGAACTCAAAGTTAGGCAAGGGAAGTCGGCACAAAGGATGCAAATTAGACACGGTGACTCTGAAGAGGTACATTGACTAAAAAAAAAAAGTAAGGTAAAATTATTTTCTCAGATGCCACAGATTTCCAACTTTCCAAACATAATAAGAAAGAAGCTAGAACTCTAGAACAAGGATTCAATTCCAGCATTAATGTTCCTAAGGCCACTAAAAGCATGGAGACGTTGAGCCGTATCCATAGACAAGATTTTTTTGGAACAAAATCCAGGAATACATACAGATGTACAAGAGCTAGAGACCAAACTAAGGTTGTCTTGATGAAGTGATCATATGAAAAACCTCAGCCCAGTCTACATTACAGCACAGCAGAGGAGGAGAAAGAAAGCAGAATTGAAATGCCTATAAATGAAAGTTTACACCATGAAAAGGTCAAGTTTCTGCAGTTTGACTGCAGGCCATTCTAGACCATCAAACAGAATGTGATTCAACAACCCTCGGTTTGTTTGACAAGCCGTGTTGTGAAAACATTTGCTAACATAACTTTACTTTTAAACGTAGGATTCATCAACCCCCATTCAAACGGAGTCCTCAATGGTACAGCATCTACAAACTGTAGATGCTAATAGTTTGTAGATCTTAGCATCTACAAATTGTTAGCATCTACAGCTTGAAGCAAGGAAATTTAATTCAATGTCAACATCCATTTGTGGAAAAACAGCTGCAGATGACCTTTACCTTGGTTTCAAAAGGACATAAACATTTTAATGACTCATTATGTCCAATGATTCCTTCAACAAAACAAAAACACTCAAAATAAAGCATGTGGACGCATCGCATGCTGCGCCACTATTTGCACACACTTGACTGTAGATCTTCAGGGTTGTTATAAGAACGGTATCCATGTGGGACGTCTCTGTTGTGCATGGCTGGAAGGAAGGAACCTGTGTAGTCAGCCAGGTTGGAGGGAAGTGGTGCGTTAAAGCGAGGCTAATTTGTTTGTGATTGAGAGTGAATGAAGTCGGTCTCAGGAGAGCCGCGAACACGCACACACACACACAGACACACACACACGCTACACACTTACAGTGGTTTTGTCAGAAGTCGTCCCATGTCTTATCGGTTGTCTTCCATAAAGAAAAAAATATTTGTGAATTTGCTTTTTGTGTTCTCCTTACAGTGAAATAATAGAGTGTATTAAATGTAAATAAATCACCAATTTACAATTGTCCTGCGAATTTTAAGAAATTTGTGAAATTTTTGTTGCTTTGGAAAAGTTTTTGACTTCCTGCAAAACAATAAAAGATGATATCGCCTTTGGAGTACTCATCATGTTTGAAATAAGATGAATATTTAAAGAAAGGAGCCATTGCCAATCTTAAAACTGTAAACCTAAGCCTCAAATTTTATGAAAATACACTGCTCAAAAAAATAAAGGGAACACTCAAATAACACATCCTAGATCTGAATGAATGAAATATTCTCATTGAATACTTTGTTCTGTACAAAGTTGAATGTGCTGACAACAAAATCACACAAAAATCATCAATGGAAATCAAATTTATTAACCAATGGAGGCCTGGATTTGGAGCCACACACAAAATTAAAGTGAAATGTTCCCTTTATTTTTTTGAGCAGTATATTTTAAGTCCTCTAATCAAACTTTCCAGGCGTAGGGGAAGAAAATCTTTCAATAAAAGCCGTTAACAGGGGAATGCGTGACTTGGTTTCCACAGCAATGACTTGTCAAAACAACACAAAGTTGTTAGTTTTAAGTCGAGGAATGTAGGCGAGAAAAATACAGCGATAAAAATAGTTTTGATTGACAGAAAAAAAAAAAAAATCCTGGACAGTTAGGTATTGTTCACGCTGGGAATAAAAATATATGTTCTTAACGTGCTACATAAAAAGTTGTGTGTGTGTGTGTGTTTTTTTTTCTTTTTACTTATTAACTTATTCTTTTTTTCTTTTTTTAGCAAAAAACATTTCTGAGTCACTTTCATTTTCCAATAATCTTCGCATGCATCAAATTAATTTCACTGTATTTTTCATTTTACTTTGGGACAACCTGAAATATGTCTTAAGGATCAATCTTATTTTATACAAGCCCAAACTTTTGACACAAATTTTGATTGCATAAAGTGGATTGCATAAGTGTTCACATACGTAGAACATTTCCAAATTTTGTCCAGATTTTAGAACCACAAGCTTTCCTTTACTTTATTGAGATTACTTATGGTAAACCAAGACAAAGTAGTTGGAGAGACTAACTCAAATGGAAGACAAACATTAGCTTTTATCTGAAAAGTGTGGCTTTTGTAATCAGCCCGTTTCAATCTGATACCCCAAAATAAAATTGACTGCTCCCTATTGCCTTTAGAAGTTGAATCTGACTCCTGACTAGATTTAAGTTTAGGCTTTAACTGGGCCATTCTAACAGATGAAAATCGTTTCTTCCTGTTCAGAGTCATGGTCCTGCTGGAAAAATAACCTAACAGGTCTGAATCTGTTTGGCTGACACTGTAAAACCTAAGAATAACCTAGAAAACGACAACAACAACAAAAAAAAAACCCTCCTGAAATATTTTATGAGTGCAACAATAGGTGCCAGTAGAAAGTTGGAGCTCTCTGCATCCATCTGATCACATTTGCATTGAAGAGCTCCATTTGGGTGTTGGCAGATTTCATCATCTGTTCACACCGTCTCTGTCAGTCAGATTTCAGTCTATTGACACAGAACTTTTCTTTCCACATATTTTTGGCTGTTGCTCCGTGTTTGCATCGCCACGTCTGCGCCGCGTGTTGAGGCAAGACGGCCAAGTGCTGATGCAAGCAGATCTCGCTATGGCAACTTGTGCCACGCGTGTGCAAAGCAACAATGATGCAACGTCCGACGGTGCGGACTTGTGATACTACGCTCGTTTGCCCATCTGCAACCTTAGGATCCCTGCTGAAGCCTTGCCTTCCGCTTCTTCTACTCTTGTGAACAGAGCATCAGACGCTCTGTCCACAGAGAGGAGCCGGGGCCGTGATATTGGGTGCGGCTCACGTGAGCACGTATCACATTAACCCCGCTTCGCTCCGAACCTTCTCCATTAGCAGCAACAAAGCTCTCATCACTGCCTGCCATCCTCGCTGCGCCCCCTCCTCCTCTCTTCTTCTCTTCCTTTTGATCTGTGTTTTCCACATTGGTTGGGGGAGGGCTTTTTATCTCCTCTCTTAACCTATAACTTGGGCACTAAGGGATCATGCACTTAGATGAAGAGGAGGGGGGGGGAAAAGCATCGCATTATATCCTGCAAGCTTTGTATGAGAGCTATTGGGCAATATAAGGAAATTTTAAAAAGGTTTTACATTGAATTTGTACAATTTGTTTTGATCTATAGCCTATAAATTTGTAAATTTTTTGTAGTTACTTTCATTTTGAATTTATTATGTGATCTATGTATGTATTTTTAGTTGTTTACGTTAAACGTGTAGACGCCAGGAAGAGTCGGTTCGGGGAACGGCGTCGACTCATCTAAATAAAAAGGAAGAAAGATGTTAATCTTGACCCTGGACGTAAATTAACAGACACAGTTATTTGCACTTAAAGGTCACAAATCCATCTCTGGAGTTCACGCTCCACCAGTTCGCTCTGATTTGGGGCAGTGAAGCTGAAAAGACTGCGCCGAGAGTAAGGTGTGCAACAGTTAGAGAACAAAAACTCCTGACTCGTCGTTTTCCCAAACAGTTAAGAATTGTGTCAATTTTTCTTCCATATTGTTTCCATCAGTCGTGCACAAAGCAGAAGACTAAAATGGATACAAAAAATTATGAAATTCATTTCTCTGATTTGTCTCAACTGCGAGTTGACTCATAAGAGAAATAGAACCAAGTCTCTCAATGTGTAAAAGCGCTCGCTCGTTGGTTTTACCTCTTGGAAAGACAGCCGTTTTTGTGCTATTGACAGCGTTTTGTGTGCAGATTTAGTTTTATGTCAGTGAGAAGTTAATTGTTCAACCATCCGTCATTAACTAATCAAGTTCAAAATGTGTGAAATTACTTTTTCCACCACCATTTAATCCATCAAGACCCGAGGCCTGCTGCAGGTCTCGATGGGTTAAACATGACTAATCACACAAGTTGCCTTGTTTTCCTTCTTGCTCTCACAACTGTTTTTTTTTCAAACTGGATAATTTGCTGTTGATAGCTATTTTTCCTTCAGTAAATTAAAGCGTAATTCGAAAACTGCTTCTTGTTTTACACGGGTTATTATTGTCTGGTATTGAAATGAGTTTGATCTGAAATTAAAGCATGACAAAACAGCGAAAACAGAAGAAACCTGTAAAAAGGAGGAAGTACTTTTTTTACGGCACAGTGCATCAGCCCGTTCCTCCCTCATCGTCTTGTTTCCACTGCACCTCATCTGCTTTGCTGTCCTCCTCCCTCGGGCTACCCATGCAATAATCATGTCTCCCGTCGCAAGATTGTCTCACATTTTAATTTTTTCATAATGGCAAATTGAGCTTGAATGCTGCATCAACATCTGGCACACGAGGAACACCTGCATATTAAACAAACAAGCAGGCAATGTTCTCGAAAACACCGTGCAACTGTGTGAAAGCATGCACTAGCATGTCCGCTCGACTGCAATGCTGCAACATGATGCAATATTTACAATTTCATTATAAAAAGATTTTAAAAAAATAAAAAATCAGCAACACAACAGCACTTACAGCTGCAGAGTCAGCATGGATGCAGATTTATTGCCTGGTGTGAACCTCACTATATAATTTTAATATTAGGCCAATAAAAGGGAACTGTGCAATAACAGGAGGTGTGTTTAAGTCCCTCGCTATTAAAAGACATTAGGAAACACATGTCAGCGTAAAGCGACAGATGCAGCAAGGATCCAATAAAACCGTTAGCCGAGTAGTCCACGGATGATGCTTAAAACCTAAGAACAGGAAGAAAATCGACATGGAAGTTTAGGTTTCCAAGAGACGAATTTAGGAATTTTCCACATCGGATCACCACAGGAGCCAATATGTAAGAAATTCAAAAGGAAAAGTATACAGATATACAAACATGAGAAGATACCACCCATGATATTTGTTGCTTGTTGGTTGGAGTGTCACTCACTTCATATGTCAAAGTGGAGTGTTCTTGAAATGACTTGTTTTACAGATGTATATTTCTGAAAAGTAACAGGAACTACAAATATAAAAATCAGACCAAATCTATGTTTTTAATCATACTCTGGTTAATTGCTGAAAGAAAACTTTAAATACCACATGGTGTGGCCCAATCAAGTGTCTGAAAATCAAAATAAACTGAATTATCGAGAAAATAAGACACAAGTCCACAAGCATACAGCATCCCAAAGTGAGGGAATCGTAATCAATGCAGACTGAGCATCTTCTTAGATTATAATGTGATTGAATAACATTATAACTGTGTTGTTACATTGATATTTGCACCATATTTACCTAAATTACATGGCCGCATTTGCATTCTATAAATATTGCATCTCCTATGACGTGTGTAGGAATATTGCAAACATCTAAAGAAATCTGACGCGCCTAGCTTAACGTGAGATCAAGTTATGCTGGTAATGTTTTGCATAAAAAGGTGATGGTGGAGCATAAATACACCCAACGTTGTGCATCTTTGTAATCTATTGAAAAATATGTTTGATCTGTTAAGATGAGTTAATTAGAAAATATGTACACATTTTCTTAATTTCTTGAAATTGCATAGCACGAGCAAAAGAGGAGTTTACCAGTAAGAATGAGAAAATATTTACCAATCTTTCAAATTTCAAAGTGGAATGCTGCAGAAACGTCGCCAGCGTCACGGACAGCAGGCGAAACAAAGAGCTGCCGCGGATCCCTTCAGGGCTCGGATTAGTGGAGAAAACCGATGTAAAAATCTTAACCCAGATAACTCAGCAGCCAAACAAACAGCTGGCCCCATCTCAGCTGGCCGACTCAGCCGTGTTCCACATTCACTCTCATTCCCTTTAGTTACTGCTCTGGACAGAAAGTTGAGGTTTTTTCTTGTACAGTTCAGTGTTTTTTTTTGTGTGTTTTTTTAGCATCAAATGTGTTGATTTTTGTGGAGGTGGCATTTTACTTGTCCATAAAAACAGATTTGTGACTTTGTTGGGGAATGAAATATTAAATCCCTCCAATAAATATTGCTCAGTTTCACATCTGCCTGTCGACTCTACTGTCTATCAAAGGGATATTTTTTTTTTCCCCTTGTACCAGAATGCCTCATTTTCAAGTCTGGTCATTTCTAATCAATAAATCTGTGACTCTTTGTTTTCCCACCTGTCTGCCCCTCAGTGGCAGCTACCTTCCTTCTGTCTCCTCTGTTTCCCTTCAGAGAAGGGGACATCCCTTCAGGAAAGCATTATTGAAGCTCTGTCCACTCTCAACCTGTCTGTCTTCAGGGAGAACAGCTTGCGATGGCGCTTAATGCACTATTGATCCTTTTCGCCCCACATAACGTACTTGCTGATGCACAAGGCTCTCGGATAAAACCTAAAGAAATCGGATATCGCAAGTATGAGTTCTTTGGACATGTCGGGATGTGTTTAATTCACGGCAGCACGTAATATCGGAGTCGTCGAGTGGTTTCATTCTGCTTCGAGACGCCGATCCAGACCCGCCAACAAAGTCAACATGGAGAAACAAAGATGGACAAGCATGTCGCAAAAATGGATCTCCTACTAGGCCTCGATTAATATGACCTGCCATCAGAAGGTTTCTCCAAAAATGACTCACAGTGGATCAAAAGGGAAGATCAGTATTTTCCCAAGCTTGCTTGAAAGAAGGGCTGTCCTTATACGCACACAAACACAAATGTTTGATTGTGAGGTGTACATTTGTTTGCATGTCCATTTTGGATGCTTGTGCTCTGATGCCGTCTGTCGCTTTCCCGGCGATGAGGGAGTGGCGGAAAAAGTACGCCGTAGATGTTTGCACTGCAGCGTCCGCGCGTCCCAGCAAACATCTGGAACGCACAAGGGGTTCCTAAACGCGTACAGGGCAATTAATGCGCGCATGGTGCTCGGACGGCGCCCCGACGGCCCGCTCCAGGGGGTTTGCTTTTCATCTCGGAGGAAATGCGTTTGAAACGCGGAGCGGGTCGGATCGTTTAGGTAGGCGCACATTCAAACACAGAGGTGAGAAGAGGTGTGCGAATATAGATCTAAATATGCTCAGGCAAACAGCTTTGGCATGTTCAATACATATACATGAATATCCTGCATGAAACGTGGAGTATTATTTAATAAACTGATCCTGTAAATTAACAATACTAGCCACTGAATAACTGCATGCTGGGCCAGACATGATTTCAAAAACAATTAGCAAGAGTGGATTTTAAATGTTCAGTCTTTATCTGTGCATTTAAGATCACCTTGTTCATTGTAGATTTGCTCCCTTACAGATTTTTTATTTTTTTTTATTTTTTTGCAATTAAATCTTTCAGATCAGACTTAGGGGAAGATTACATAAACTAATATCTGCTTTCTTTCCCTTCTTTTGTGCTGGTGTCTTTTTTAGTTTATTAATGTGTTTAAAAGAAGTTTGAAATGTGTTGTATAGATGTTGAATACTAATCCAAACATAAATTAGGAAAAAAAAGCAAAAAAAGCAAAGCACTGTGCCTCATTTGAAAGAAATTCAAAACTAGATGAGAAACAGTAAATAACATCTATGAGTCTGGAAAAGGTTACAACACGGTTTCTAAGGGTTCCAGACTCCCTGGAATCAATGAGAGTCATTATCCAAAATTGCAGCGCACATAGAAAAGTGGTGAACCCTTCCACTGGGTCACAAAAAATAAAACAAAATAAAACTAAAGAACACATATAAAGCACTGCAGACCTCACTGCTCTTAGTTAAGGTCAGTGTTTGTGATTCCTCAATAACAAAATGGCCTTGGAACTTGGAACTCTCCCCATGGATGTGAGTTTTGTCCAAACACCAGTGCTGACCAAAAAGAACACCAAGGTCCATCTGATGTTAGGAAAAAAAAAAAAAAAAATCTTGATGATGCCCAGGACTTCTGGGTAAATATTCTGTGGACTAACGAGACACAGACTTTTTTTTGTTCCTTTTTGAACTAACAGCATTTAAGAAACAGAACATCATTCCAGTAAAATCAAAACACGGCAGTGGTAGAGTGATGGTCTGTTTTGCCCCCTCAATCAGGAAGTTTCTAATAGGACATCACATATTTCAAGGGGTAATTAAAAATGTAAAAGGAGTGTCAATAGTGGGGAAAAAAAAACACTTTTATAATTATTTATAAAATTCTTAATCATAAAAAGAGAATTCCAGCAATCAAAGACTACATTTCTCTTGATTTATCTTTTTGCAAGTGTGAGATTGGAAGCCCTCCTTGCCTTTACTCTAATCTTTGAAATGTTTCCTCAAGTCAAGACTAAACATAAGTTTTGCACTCTGGAGTGACAATGACACAATGTTTGAACCTTTATAGATTTTTTTTTTTCTTTCTTTGGAGCATGCACAGATTCTGGCCGAACCCCTTCAAAACTTTGATACTACGTTCAGTTAAAAGAAATATGATGATAAACAACTACTTTAAACTTAAATTTTAACTTAAATTTGTTTTTTGGGAGGGCTTAAAAAAAAGGACATCTGTAATGGACAAATACTTTTTCAGAGCAAGTGTTTCTGTTTGTTTTCTTAATGAACGTTCCCATCTTTTCCCAAAGAAAACATCACACTGAAAGATCCAGGTCTCCCTCGAAAAAGTTCCCATCTCAAGGGACTTCCTGGTAAAAAAATAAAGTAAAATAATAAATAAGGTAAATATATAAAAAAAAATGTCTACATTATTTTTCTTTGCTTCTGCTTCAAAACATTCACTTTAAACTTTGGCTTCATGCACATGTGTATGCTGGAGTCTTTATTGAACTGGAGGAGTATTTGTGCTCCGTTTGTTTATTTGTACCTTCTGGATATTTGTTAATCAATAATACCTACAGGAACTGTATGCCCAGCTTTGATTTCATGCCAGTGAAACTTTGCGCTTCTGTTCAAGCACAATATGTTTTTTGCAGCGTGATTGCCGGTAAAAAGTTGACCTCAGCTTGTGTGTTTGCCCACATGTGCGTGGGCTGATGTGACTGTGCTACTGACCAGTGGGAGACTGAATGTCGGGAGCTTCTATCCTCCCCTGGGACACCCACTGCTGATGTTAGGGTGACCCTCACCTCCTGTGTCCTGTTATCGAACGTCACCTTGCTACTGCTTTGTTTTTTTTCCTTTCTTTTTCCTGGTCCCTTTAACTTGTTTTTCTCAAAAGCTAAACCACATTTTCCCCCCCTTTATTTCCTCTGTTTTTTTGTTGTTGTTTTTTACTTCACCTACTTTCTCCTTCCCTATACTGAGGACAGTTTCTGATAAACTTTGGCCTCCTCTCTTTCATCTCCAACAATCGGCAAACAAAAAGAAGCAACAGACAAACATTACTGAGCTGATAGGGAGCCAGATCGAATCTTTTTGGCCCGTAACTGTTTATTCAGGCGCTGCCAAACTGACATCATCAGTCTAACACACACACACACGAACACACACACACACACAGAGCCATATGCATACACCAACAACAACAACACACACAGTTACAGGAATCGGTTTGATAAGAATCTGCTGGGTCACTTTTCACTTCTGCTCCATGTAAACACCCATGTAATCTCATTATATCTAGTCTGTTACATGACTACTCTTAAATAACCTGCACACAAACAAATGAAAACACTGTTGTGCACAGGCACAACAGTGCTGTTTTTTTTCTTTTCTTCCTTTTTGACAACACACTGCTCCATTGTTATGAAGACACAAGCTGTGGTGAACTCTGTGAACCAGAAAAAAAAACAATTGGCTCCAACTTCCTGCTGGCTTCCTCTGTAGTGAGGGGGGCCGATATCGCTACTATGTCCCCCCCCACCCCCCCCCTCCTCACTCCTCGCCCCCGCCTTCCTGCTCCAACTTCCACACACACGGAGAGCGTCAGGGTGGCATGCCCCTCTGTCTTCTTGCCATCCTGTTTTGTAGCCCCAGCTTATTTTGGTCATGTGCCGGATCCACGCAGGAAGGAAAAGTCTGGTTTTGTGTGTGTGCGTGCGCGCTTGGAAAGTTCAGGAGAAAATTCCTTTCCGAGGTATTAACAACAAAGCATATTTGGTGATTATTGTGGCAGAAGGATTCAGGATACACTCAGGAATGTTTGTTTCCAACTTTAGATCCATGTTCTGAAAGGGTTGTGTTTATTGTACCTCAAGGTGGTACATTTGGTCCCGTTTTTTTTTTGTGTGTGTGCATACTGACTTTTCTGAATTTTCTCCGCCTCATATTACATTAATACACTAATATTATACATTTACTGGCAACAACAACCCAAGAACTAGCTGCAGAAGAATGAGTACATGCTAATGTTATTTAGGTTTTTTTTTTTTATAAGTTCACAGCTACTTTTAAAACACGATTAGAAGGTATTAAAACAATTATTTTTGATTCATTTTAGAAAAAAAATATATATAATACGAGCAGCAGAAATTTTAAAGAAACTTAGAAACTGGTTATATATCATCCAGATTACATATCATTGGAGGGTTTTAGTTAATTGTTTTGTTTGGGAAAACAGGATTACTTAAATGCTTATTACAGTGCTTGGGAAGATCTTGAACTCGATAAATTAAGTAGATTCAAAATGTTTGTGAACTTTAACTTGGACACAATTGGATGTCTACAACTTCAGTTTTTCTCATTTAAAAAAAAAAAGAAAATCTTCTGTCATTTGTAGTATTGTCAAAAGGCAGTGGGTGAGGTAGTGGTCCCTCCTCCTTTCCAAAAAACTCGCATGCGGCCCGGTCCTCTCACCGCTGCAATTTAAGAGGCAATCAACACAAATTCTGTACATTTTCAAATATGTTGGGAATAGGAATCAGCTTACAGAAACAGTCTTGGCATGCATCCGTTATGACTACACCTGATATTTAAGCATCCTCCCATGTTACATGAACTGTGAGTTTTTGTTCCTTTTCCATTCATTCACTCACATGACTACGACTTTATGCTGATTCCTCTGGCAGAGCGCTGCAGCAGTGTTTGTATTGAAGCAAAAATGACTAAGAGACACATACACTGAAACCCTTCTGTCTTTTTACCATGACTCAGCACTTAGTCAATATTGAGAATGATTCATTCACGGAGCAACACGGTCTGTGTTTGTTTGATGCCCTTCCTGCTGAGCGCCGCTGACTCACGGTGCCCAATTAGCAGAGAGAGCTCTGAATAGGCTGTGAAGATTTTATGTAAGAAAAGCACCACGTTGTCAGCCTTGTGTTTGTCACAAACTGCGACCGCAGACTAGAACGTTCCTTCCCTATTTTTTAAAGACTAAGCAGTTTTGTCATAGATGTATTTCTTGGTGGACTCCTAACTGTGTTCACACTTTGTACATGGAATTTGTAATGTTTGTTAGCAACGTGTTTGATACAAAGCTTTAAAAGGTAAAACAAGGCATTAATGAATTGTTACGTAACTGATGACAAACCATTACTGTCAAGCAGTTTTGCCTGTATCTTACTGAAAAAAGAAATTATCAAAAGTTCTTCAATAAGTTCCTAAAATTGTGGTGATTTGTTTTTTAATAGCAACATTTATATATTGGGTAAAGCCTTGGTATACTAACTAAGGTGGTCTTAGTGTCAGTAAATGAAGAATATTCAATATTCAGTGATATTCAAAAAAGTCTGATTAGTGTGTAATTTCTCTGATCATGTTTGTATTAATTAACTTACATTAGAGATGGTCAAATATAGTTTAGACTAATTAAAATACCGGTTTAGCTTAGCTCTAATAGAAAACTACAAATTTGATGCTAGCATTGTTAGCTTCTAACGGAGAAGCCTTTATTAACCGAGTTTCAAACATTAACATTTATTCCTATCTGGCTCAAGCTTAGACTCATTTCAGCAGATGAAGTCACAAAGTGCAACAAAGTAGCACTTAGACTTTTATGATCAATATTGTGCCTTTTAAATCAGACTTTGATACACCCCTCGTAAACACAGTCAGTCTGAGAACGCAGTCATATTTTTTTTATGTTTGGCCTTGCAGAGCTTCTGCCATGTCTTTTGTTGATGCTGCTAATTTCGTAGGAATTACCACCAATAACAACAGCTTGATTTTTGGCTGTAGGTGCAGGTTGGATGCTTGAGGAAAGACAAAGAGGTTAGTGCTACTTGGGCCTCTAATCTGAGATTTTTGGGGAGTTTAGATAAAAGGTTTGGGAGCGATACAAAAGTCTCACAAAGCTACATAATTAGCTACACAACATTTCAAAACTGCAGCATAAACGGGTTGCATCTGTTTACATGAAAGGAGTCGCTGACAACTGACTGCGCAACATCTTCATGAATGGTTGTCTCCATTTTATTGGCAAACATCACACTCACTTCTCCTGGAGGCTTTAAATTAAGGACCAACAGGACACTTGAACTCTAGGGGTAACATAAGAGTATATGGGATTACACCTGATAGGGTTGTAAACAATTGCTACACGGAGACCGTTCGGGCAGTATCTACCGCGAATGCTCAGTCTTCAGCACTGCTTTGGGGTGTAGCCATTTAGGGAGAAATATTGGTGTGATCCACTCAGGCTTAGCTGCTCCATGGTTGGGCAGTCAGTGGCGTGCTGACCTCATGCCATGCTCCATTTCCTGTTTTCCCCTGAGCCTTTGTCAGTACCAGCAAGTGGGATACAGCTGTACTCGCATGCTAGGGTCCTGCTGTGCTTTATAAAACCCTAATGTGTAAAGAAACAAGACTAAAGCACACACAGACACACACAAACCAATCCAGCTTAAGCCAAGTGTTATATACTCCCTGGCAATCAATTGGAGCATAAGTAGATGGGGTTATACGAGATGCGATTATCAAACAAGTTCCTTGATGTCCACAGTGACTGAACAAGAGTTTGGTGTTAATGGTGTTAAACTTATGCAAAACCCAGCTGTTAACTCGCAAAGTCCAGTGGAGCATTCTGGAGCAGTCAACCTTTGTTTTTATGAAGCGCGAGGGTCAGAGGGCCACCAAGGTCAGCTTAGAGTTCAGCACGCACACGCCCACCAACCCATACAAACACACGCCACCTCAAAGCTTGCTCACCTTGTTGTGCACTTGATGTGTTTTCCTCCCTTCCTTTGGCTTCCCGGCAACCGCTTGGGTTGTAAACGCAAATACAGACTTGCACAAACCCGAGGACAGAGGGAACAGTAAATAGGATAGACATTTCCCAGTGTTGCTGCGTCCAAAAATTTCCCGGGTTATGCAACAGAAAATTAAGACGCATGTAAATGAAGAACACAGCGATGTTTCAGGGTCTTCGGCTTGCCTTGGAGAGGCGCCCTGCTGATCGTAATCAGTAGTTTTTCTTTTTTTTTTTCACCCCCCCCCGATGCCGTCAGTACCATTCATGTCAGATTATTCAAGGTAAATGGAGGCAACAAGGCTCCGACGTCTCTGGGTGGCCTTGAGGTTTAACTTTAGCAACACTTCTTAGAATGAGGAATTCATCTGGACTTAATGACGTGTAAACGTTTGACTTTTTAAACCTAAACCTTGAGTTAAAAGTGCGATAATGGAACCTGGTGACACACATGGATTTAAAAAAAAAAAAAAAAAAAAAGAAGGGTCCAAAAGAAAAAAAATGGATTAAATGCCTCAAGGATGCAAAACCGCTTGATTTTCATTTAAGAAAAAATACGGAGTTGTGTATATTTTCTGACTTCAACAAGAACATAAGATACTTGCTTTTAAAATTTTCAGCAAACATCTCTGAGAGAATGAGATTCAGACTGTAAATCCATCAATTGAACCCAACTTAACATTACAATTTCTTTCCTCTCTCAACACTTCTCTAAGAACTTGCAAGTGTCAATAGTGAGTAACGTGCAGGTGGAATTGCTGCAACTTTTAAAAGATTGCACACAAAAGCTAAATATTTTCTTGGCTCTAAAATGTCTCGTCTTGCGAAGTGCTGCTTTGAGATTCCAAATCTCCTATTAATCCTTTGAAAGGTAGAAGTGCCCATTGTTGCACAAGTAGGAACTTCAGAGTGATCCTTTAAATCTGACTGGATATAATCTCAAACCGTGAAATGATTTGCTAAAGCTGTACCATGACGACAAATGTCTGTCCAGTGCATGCCAATAATAAAATATATGCACTATCAGGCCTGACCTAGCCACAATCACAGCTCAATATGTACGCAATACGTGCATATAACGTAGGTATCCGATGCTTGAAAATTACTTACAAAAGTGTGGGAACAGCAAACAAAGCTAACACTTGTATCCGCAAATAGCACACTCGTTGGATCTTTGAGAACAGCTCGTGCTTACAGTGAACGTGTTTGATGAAAAGGCTGATTTTTCTCATTTTAGAACGCACAATCACATTTCTATTTAAGTGGCTCCGAGTGAATGCGGCACGTCAAAAAATAGCCTCTTTTGTTGGCGCGTCCTTGTGGGAGAATCTGACTCAGTGCCTGTGAAGCTGCAAGTAGCTGCTGCTGTAGTTGAAAAGAGACAGCTTAATGTTTAAACACGCTCAAGAGATGTCAAGTGATTAGCGACAGTTGGGTTTTTACCCCTGTACTGTTTTTTTGTACTAGTGCATATTCCATATGATGAAGTACAACTAGTTGAAGTTGTGTCCAAAAAAACAAAAACAAAAAAGACATGCAGCTGTAATTGCAACAATAGATGGTTCTATTAAGTCCAGACAGAGGGGTTGAAAACATGTGCACACCCAACTTTTTTTTTTTGTAAAAACTTTTCTTTCCATTTCACCAATTTTGAGTTACTTTTTGTTTGTCTGTCCCAAAAAAATCAGCTTTGCAAGGCGCCACAACTGTTAGTTTTTCCTATATTGACACATTCTGGCAAAAGGCTGATTTTAGTCACTGGGCAAACATGTGGACTAAAGGAGAGAGTTCAGCAGTGTGGACTGATAAGAACTGAGACACATAAATAATTGTGTAATTTTGGAGCAGTGTTTGGCAACCCCGACTGTCTCAGAAGCTCAACCTAAAACTAATTCAATCATGAATGGGTCTGAATAAGAATATACAATCAGTCAGAAGAAAATGTACTGTTCTGAATGCCGTGCCAAGATGCACACACACACACACACACACACACACACACACACACACAC
>NW_015112930.1:252992-330178 GCF_001443285.1 Poecilia latipinna | reverse complement strand
GAATAAGAATATACAATCAGTCAGAAGAAAATGTACTGTTCTGAATGCCGTGCCAAGATGCACACACACACACACACACACACACACACACACACGGTTTGTGTTGGTTAGCATTGATCGGGTCGGTGGTTCAGACCCTGAAGAGTCCCGTCAGGTTGCTATAGTAACTGGAGCCAAAATGCTGCAGCCGTCGAGACGGCGGTGGCAGCTTCAGCTGGCACGCCTTCAGCGCACGCACCCCCAGCAAACAGGAACAGACACAAAATAAATCCCATTTTAGAGTGCTGAATGAGAGCGGAGGGGTCTGGTGCACAAGCATAGACTGAGCACCAGAAGATGGTGGTGTGGCCTGGTAAACCCCCACTTTCTCCCTCCCGTTCGGCCCGTTTCATGTTCCAGAGAAGACACATTGGCAGCTGGAGCTTCCACACAACGATGCTCTGCCCAGGTACAGCCGGCACTGCTCTCGCTGCCGTATTCCCACCGACTCCATGTTTTTTGTGTGTCTGTCGCCCGTGGCAAGGGGACACACAGGCATGGGCGCATAGCAACACACTGGGAACACTGAGGCCTGCTCCTCCTTTCCTTCATGATCTTAGTTTGGAGCTCAGTGAGGGAGAGGAAGTGATAACCAAAGCTCAGTGGCGAGCTGTGGCTAAATAGTGACAGCACTAACAGCAGCGGCAGGTCTGAAAGATTGAAGAATGTCCCTTTATTGTGTTATCACTGATGGGCAAAGGGCACATTAGGTAGGGAAGCTTTATAAGTCTACAGCTCAGGTGGGATAACTTATGAACAGAACAACTTTTCGTCAGACTTCAATGGAACTCAGGAAAGAGGAAAGAATTTGTCCAAACTGTAAAAAGTTCCTCTTTGCACATGTTTATGTCGGTTTTGTGAACTTGATGCAGTCTAGGATGAGTTTCACATATATTTTGCCTTTGATTTGAAAAATTATTTTTTAATCAACCACGGTCTTGGCAAGATGCTCAGGAGGAGCACGGCGGACAGCAGGGAAGTGGGTGGGGATTGTCCCGTCAGACCGTCAGTTCCCGAAACCACATGCATTAAAAAAAAAACACAAAAAAAAACCAACAACAACTTGTAACTGCACACATGCCGTCAGTGCAACCTCAAACAGAGTAAAACACTTGTGGGGTCCAAATGACCCCATCTATAAGACCGCGGGAGGGTTAAAACAAAAACCAACAACTCAGTATTTACTGATGAGTATTCATTTTCCTCTCAACTAAATGTACAGACTATTTTTACTGTGGTTTGGAAATAATGTACAAAGCACTTAAATGCATTCTTTTACAGCGACTGCACAAGTTTTCAAGTTATCAAAGAGAAGTAGACTATACATACCAGCCCACAGTTACACAGAGCATTGGCTGCTGCATATTCATTTATCATAATCTAAACATTTTGGTCACAGCTGTGGGAAGAGGAGGGAAGAGTCCAACAGACCTTCTGAGTCATTTGTGAATTTACATTTCAAGCAGACGGTATGATTCAGAGCAGCGTGGCACGCAAAGCCAAACAGTCCGTTTTTGTTTGCTTTTTTGTTTTTGTTTTTTGTTTTTTTGTTTTAGATGTAACCATTCACACCTTTACCGGCATTAGGTGAGGTTCTAGAATCACACGTGAGTAAAACCGAACCATGCAGGCCTCACGTATTTCAACATGTTATCTGGCTTTGCTTTAAGGATTGATTAGCTGAAACACCACATGATGCTATCACCTTTTGTTGCAGAAATAACTTAGAAGAGACCTAAATATTCCTTACCCAATTATGTACTTTCAATCTAAATAAAACTAAATGTATTATTTTTATGCCATTTTGTGACGATGGATGTACGAATCTGATGCTTAATACACAAATCACTATTGGACGTGCATAAATTGTTCTTCCATACTGCTAATTGTTGAGAACTAACACCATAAAAGCAGACTTTTCACTAAATGTTTGACCTTCTGTTGTATTCTGAGTTTCTGCTGAATATTCTTGCACAGAAACCCCCATTTTTCTCCTGTTAGCTCAGCAAACTCAATATCTATAGCTCTCAATATCAGTAGCCACTGCACACAATGACAACCAGCATTGCCAAACTTTCACTGAGATGGAGGAAGGAGTTACACAAACGCTATGTCAAGTAGGATTCATAATGTAAAGTTAGCCTTTTAACATTAACCCCAATGTTAAAAGGTAAAAAAAGAAATTTGAACATTATCTAGATTAAAATAGATTCAGTTAATCAAACCAGAAGCGTTTTGCTCTCTCTCTCAAATTCATTGAAACTACTTTGTAATTATTGAAGTTGAATTTATTTATTTTTTTTACATTTGTCCGGATTTCTTCTTCTTTGTTTTTTTATGGTTCACTTAAGTTCAAGTTTGATGACGATACACAAAATGATACTTTTCTTGAGGTTTTTTTTGTTTTGTTTTGTTTTTTTAATTCCTACCCCATCCAGGCTTTCTACAAAGTGGCTACTTGAGGTCTGTATAAACAAAATATGTAAAATGCAGGAGACATTAATGTCAAGCTTTTGAGCTTCTGCAAAGACAATCAAGTAGCAAGTCTGTAAAAAAAAAAAAAAAAAAAAGCTCCCAAGAGAGTTTTTTGTTGTAGCTCAGCAGTCCTGCTCCTGCTCTCAAAGCCTTGACAACCGCATACACACATGCTTTCTAGGTAACAAGCACACTTTCTAAGAAGAGCAGTGAATATTCATGGATACACTCCAGAGGTAGTCGCACAGACATGGCATGAGTGTCTCATTACATGTGTGTTTACATGACTAAATCTTTAAAACAATCTTCTTTCATCGTTACCAATTCCAGGCTATAAAAAAAGGCTTGAAACCCTTTTTTCACTCATTTACATGCTTTAGGAGCTTGTAAAGAGTCCCGCCACCCCCTTCCTCAACAGCATAAACACACACAGAGTGTAACACAAAGTAGTTGTCTCTCTATGTTGGGTAACTTCATGACTCCAGTAAACAATCTGTTCCAGCTTCCATGGTTGCCAATAAACACACACAGCAGCCAAAACCCAAAAGTTCACCGCTGTATAAACCTTCTGCTACTGATGGTGTAAAGCCCACATGTGCTTCGTTTAGACGGCTGCTGCTGCGTGGAGACTCTGCTTCAGAGCATGCACTCTGCAAATCTCGGTGTGTATTAAACTTGTCATTTCCATTGGCAGCGGCACTTAACACCCGCCCATGCTGTTGATTGATGCAGTAATCGTTAACATATAAATGGATCCCCAGAGATGGACCAGAGGAAGCACCGATTACTCCTCCAAAGCAAGCTAAGAGCAAATCAGGCTGATGGTCAAAACACGATGAGGTCTAATTTGCTTACCATTTCAGTTTTTTTGTATCTTAGTCTTAATTTTAACTATAAAAGTGCCACTGCAGTACAACCGTAGGGAAAATGTGCAGAACGCCTTTGAATAGACTTCATAGTGTCCCTATGACACTATGAAGTGGGGGGATAAATACAGATTCTTAAAATTTTTATAAAATAGATGAAACAAAATATCTCGTCTATGTTTTAGACAAAGTCATATTTCTGACAGGAACGACTAGGAAACGCGCCGGTAAAGTAAGCATGTGTGTGAAAATAACTATAGACTCCTGTGAAAACTACTAGAATAAATGAATGAGTTTCACCGACACTCGTGTATGAAAAAAAAGTAAATATAAACTGCAAGACATAAAACTTTTCTATAATTAAAAGGCTATTAAATATGAAAAACAACACATGTAGAAAAAAAATCCCTACACAGAAGTCTGACTTTTTTTTATTTTTATAATGAGAGCTTGTACAGATGATGAAATGTTTGGTTCATAAAAAAAATTACCAGCAAGCGATGAGCAACTTGCTTGGCTGATGTCCAAGTGTATTTCAGGTGGGGCAATAGTCTGCCTCTTACAGTAATTATAAAACGGTGATTATCAGCTTTCTAGTCATTTATCCGAGTCAGGCTGTCAACCAGGGGGAAAAAAATGTAATTGTTATGAAGTTACATGTGGTCAGTTACCATGGTCACCTGAGAAAATGTAGACTAAAAAAAAACCTCTTATTGCGAGTTTCCCAGCATTTAAATGTGCTTGACCGTGCGTCATCACACTTATGCACGAGCCCCTGGGGTCAAATGAAGCATTGATGAATATTTTACACCACGTCGAGGCCCTTCCAAATGTAACGGCCAGTTGTGCCCAACGCAGCAGGGAGGGAACTGGTTTGATGAGGCTGCAGCCTGCTGGGACCACCGGGGACTCGGGTCAATTTCTCACCAACGGCCTCCCAACCAGCGGCTCTCATGGTAAAAGACGAGCCACAGTGACTGAACAGATAAAGGTTGACAATTTGATGTCAGTTAATGACGGACATGAAATTATTTTACTGTGTCTTCTACTGTTTTCTGTGCTTTTGACACTTGTGTGTTCACTGCTGTTTTTGCTTTGGTTAGCCAGTCCGTAAGCAGTGGTTCTGAAATTGTTGTGGAGGAAGCATGCATGGGATTCATCTCGTCTTTGTCGTTCCCCAGCAGACGCTCGCAAATTTTTGTTTTGAATTTTTGAATTCCACTCACGTGCAAGAGCATGCAGGACAAATATTAGTCATGCACTCCACAAATATATGGTTTTAATATGAGAGGGGCAACAGTAAAACTATAAATTTTCAGCAAGAAGGGCTTAACCCAAATGCATGCCACTCTTATTTGGAAAAACTTTGGAAATCTTGCATCGTTTTTCTTGCGATTTGTGGTTGTAAAGCGACAACGTGAAAAGTACGTTTCCAGTGCATCAGTATTAGATGAATCAAGATGGCTTTTCTCCAAAATAAATGCTTATTTATTAAATGTCTGCATGACTTTCTTACTCTTTTATGTCGCAACTGTAAATACAAATTTGCTCTTAGTCATCTCGGCTTGCTAAATAAGGCTTTTTTTCTTTTTTTTTTGTCTCAGCCATAACATGGTAAATTGTCATTATCGTGTTGCAAAACACAGATAATCATCTCTGTCACAGCTCTTGTATGCATACAATTATGCTGTCAACAAACTGCTCACTATCCCACATCCAAGGTTATCATAAATTTGACAGAAAATGGGAGCAATTACGAAGACAAGGAGGAAGGCTCTTGTACTACTTTAGAAGGCTAACAGGTGATAAATTCATCAGCTGAAAAAGCAAGCTTGTGATGACAATAGGTCACAGGTAACGTTGAAATCATGACAGGACTTTCTGTCTTTATGTACTCTACACCATCCATTTCCATAAAACAAGGTCGGCGTCGAGCTTACTGACTGGAAGACGCTTCATACGTTTCGCACACTTGCTGAAAATCCAGTGGGGGGAAAAAAAAAAAAAAAAAACAGTTCTAAGCTCCCTCTCTGGGATTCAGATGAAGAGATTTAAAAATGATTCAAATTGCCGTTAGTTGCACAACAGAATCTAGGTTTCATGTTATTAATCAGATTTATAGTTGAGGTCAACTCCTTCCGTGTTTTCCGGTGTTCTGCAGGGCTCTGTTCTATTTTATTTATATCTAGCTGCTTTTTTGCCATGTTACCTTTATGCATTACACTGCCCAATTAACACCAATCCTAGAAATTAGGGACCACAAAAATAACATAAAAACACTTCCCCCAGGACAAGTTATGAATCATTGGGGATCCCAGCTGGCTGGCAGTTATTTTACAGAGTATATCCTACAACCTCTATCATCTAGAGTAAACCAACTATTAACTTCATACTTTTATATTTATAACATTTTTAATATAACTTCTGAATTCATTCACATTTTAAAAGCACTGACAAGTGAACACGTTTAAGCCTGCAATGCAAAAATGTTTATAGTTTGAGGTTTATGAGGAGCTATGTACTTTCATACAACATTTAATGATTAAAGTCATAAAATTTTAATGTTTTGGATGCTTTTGTCTGAACTTGGATCACATAGCTATAAATAAATCACATGAAGTATTTGGCCCCCCAACTCCAACCCTATGGAGTCTTTAATAAAACCTCGTGCAGCAGACGTGAAAGCATTAGCAAATGAGTTGAAGAAAAACCAAAGTCTCCACATTTCAAACAGCAAATCTAGCCAAAATCACCGCTGGTCAACTAGTTACATTTAAAATACGTTGTCTTACATTCATAAAGTACAACAATTAAACCACTGTGTGGCGTAATCAAATAAAATCTCCCATTTTGATCTTGGGATTCGCTTTGCTCTCAAACTTGTGGGCCTTAACCCGACACGTTGCACACAGATCCAATCCAACACTATGAAACAAACTACAACCATTCTTACTCATTAATGCTTGCATTGTTGGCATATTTTCCTAAAGAATGAGGTATGAAAGAGACATGACGTTTTAATGTTTAGAAGCAGGTATAAAACATAAGCCATTTTATTATTTGTGAAAAATTCCAAACAGAGAACAAAGGCTTTTTAAAAGAACAAACCGTACCTGAACTCTGATACCGGAGTGTCTTGAGTTCAGTATGTTCAGGGGGAAAAAAAACAACAAAAAAAAACACTTGCAGCATTGCGTCATTTGAAAGATCCACAACAAAGCCCCTGGTAAAACCAAGACTCTTGATGTTTTGTCTTAGGAGTAATGCACTACAAAGTTACAACTATCAGTACATACAGTGCATGCAGCTAAAGGGTAATCTTCCTAGCTAAAGCGACAGATAAGAGCTGCTATTCTGATATTGGCTTGACAAAAACAAAAACTTTCTAGAAAAGTACAGTACAGATTGCACAACCAAATCAGAACCTGCCGCAGTGGGTCAGCCACGGTCAGATTGCAAGCCGGCGCTCAGACAACTGGACAGTGAGACCTTTTAGAAAGGTCAGAAGTTGAACTGAGGTGGCTAAAGATAAACACACACACACACACACTCCTATGATCCTTATGAAAGTAGAACTGCTGAGTCACAGAGAAAGAGCAAAGGTAAGATATTTCTGGCTGCTTTAACAATCATGTGCTACACACGCACTTCGCTTGCATTCCTCCAGATGCACAACTGTGAGCGGTAACTCCTGACCGCCACAGAGGTCACTGTCCTCAATAACAATGTTTGAACTACTGTGTTCCAGCAGCTCTTAACTACTGTGACCTCTGTGCACAGTGTGCAATCTAAATATGCAATCTAAATCACTTCTTAGCTGCAGATTGTAGCTTTAAGGTCAGTTGATCATTTTGTACTAGAATATGGCATTATGATTAAAACGCACACTTACGTTCTCCTGTTAGTTCTGCTCATCTGGATAAGATCCCTGTTTTTACCAGTGAAAGCTCTGGTATTCTGAGTCACATCTTTACTAAGTGAAACTTCAGTTCCCGGTTAGTTTGTTTTAATCAAACTGATGTGATTGTCTATAGAAAGTCCAGTTCTTTTTGGTGAGGCGTGAATGTTCAATCGAACTCTGATGCGGACCAAAGCTGCAAAGTCTGGTCCGCTTAGAAACTCAGGTCTCAGTTTTGTTAAAGTGAACTTTTCCTAGGTTCAACCAACACCTTTAACATAAACCTCACAGTAAAACATATTAGATGCAGGATTGAGCTTCTCTCTTGCAGAATAAGGGAAGTTGGTCAGAGTTGATGGAAACCATCAACTCTGACCAATGAATGTATTGTTAGTCTGACAATACATTCATCTATAGAGTCAGAGCAACCCTTTCTTTCCACAAAGCAAAGAATGTTTCAGAACCCTAATCCACTCTCGTCACCTTAAGTGATCTTGCAACACTTTATGGTGCAAGGGTTTACACATTGTTACATGTGAGAGCTTCAAATAGCTGCTTTATTTACATTCTTAAGGTGATTAGAAGTGTTTCTTCTTAACTGGATGCTGCCTGCTTTGCTCAACAATGGGTAATCCCGTTTTCTATGGTACACAAGTGCATGTGGGAG
The DNA here is from genome assembly GCF_001443285.1 of Poecilia latipinna. Taxonomy (NCBI): domain Eukaryota; kingdom Metazoa; phylum Chordata; class Actinopteri; order Cyprinodontiformes; family Poeciliidae; genus Poecilia; species Poecilia latipinna. The sequence continues at coordinate 322,233 of NW_015112930.1, read as the reverse complement.
TGTGTATGTGCTTCGCTTTTGAGTGGCTGTGTGCAAGCTTATGTGTTGTAAGAGCCCTCACATGATAAAGTTGTGCTAGTGCATCCGCATGCCCAATCACATTCCCATCATAGTTTGCATTTATAACGGATGATTATGAAAGAATGCTGTTTTTTGTTATTGGTGGGAGCATGTGACCTGAAAGTAAGTAAGCTCATGTGTTAACTGAGGACAACTGATCAAGTGGTGGCATGATGCGGCTTTGAGTAAATGCTTTAGAAAAATATTGTTTTGCTTCGCCAAGGGCCATCAATGCATTTCTGCGCCGACACAGCTGATTCAAATGGCTCATTTCCTCAGGGTTTATTTACGTTTTGCACATACCCAAAGTTTTCCGCCATTCATTTGACTCTGAATCTGATCTTTATCTGGTGCAGTTAAACCAGATAAAGATCTAAAGAATGTGGCTCATTGCACATTGATGAATGGACCTGAACTTCACTGGTTTTAACTTACTAAAGTCTTGGGATCAGATGGTTCTTTCAATCTTGTACTATTTTACAAAACCGCTGCAGGACTCTAAACCATTTCCAAAAATATATCTTCTTCTTTGGTGCCAATTCCAGTCCAAAGATGCTTAATTTTCTTCTCACTTCACAGATTAATAACTCCAAACCAATGCAGAGTTCTGCAATAACCAAAGTCACAAATAGCAAGAACACCGAAGATTGACTTGGAGAAGCAATAAAAGGGTAAAACATCCAAGAGGTTCATACTTTTTGTAGCAGCTCTTGATTCACTCAGCGCAGTCTCGACGGGCGATTTTCAGCATTTTATTTTGTCTTTGATGCAGATCATCATAATCACCATGATGATCACATCAGTGAAAACTAAAACATATTTAAACATTAGAACACAAAATATGGACTTACAGTGCAGACGACAAAACAAAACGTACATTTGTTTCATTGAGCGCCAAACACTTGAATCTGCCTGACCGTTCAAGCCATTCATTGGTACAACTAAGTGCTGCCAGCTTTTATAAGGCCTGCCCCTCTTTGGCTTCGGCAGCCCGTGAGGTACGTACACAATAAAAACAAACATTACAAAGTACAAGTACCATTAATCAAAACAAACATCTACAAACAATCTGCAACATTTGGAAATTCATTTCAAATAATTTAGAAAATGCATTTTCAATAATTTACAAATTCGCCTTAAACAGTTTACAAATTTTAAATAATTTACTATCCGTTACACTTCTTATAGGCACTGTACTTCTACTGCTAATTCAACCCAGTAAGTTACAGAAAAACCCCAAAATACATTTATTCTTCAATCAGGGTTATGTCAGTCCACAAGATGAAAAAGTCTTTAGAAGCAACACGCCCCTCATCAGTGCTATAAACAGATAAGGATAGTCATACACAGCATGCTTCTGTGCATTGGTTTGGTATTCACGTGCCTAGTATGAACACAATCCGAGTTTCTTTGCGCGTGCGTGTGTGTGTGTGTGTGTGTGTTGGCTCGGCTGAGTTGAGTAAGCCCCATGACGCTCAGCGCAGTCATAAGACACAAGTGCAATGGCAGCGATGGGTGAGTTGACAGAGGAGGGGAGGGGGGTGCGTGATCTGAGGCTGGAGGATTTGACAGGAGAGGAAATGGGGCCACAGGTGGTCAAGTGGAGAAGAGATGGAGTGGAAAACGGAAGGTGGGGGGGAAGCCGAGAGGGGCGGGGGGGGGGGAACAGCCGTTTGGAGGCGAACCGGGAGGAATGAGCCAAGAACGATGGTGAAATAATATTCAGCCTCAGAAATAAAAAAAAAAATAATAATAAAATAAGAAACCAATTTCAGATTGATCAGGCTGTTCAAGTTGGGCAGATTGATATCATGGAAGTAGGGTACATGTGAGAATAGGAGGCAAGTGATGAGGTAATTGGGTAGTGGGGGGAAGGTGAAGAAAGCATGGGCTGTGAATTTCTTTCGAAAACATTCCTCTATAATGTCATAAGGTAGGAATCTGGCAGTTGTTTGCAGTGGATGTGGTCAGCGTCCCTGAGGCCCATGATGTATGAGGCAGCATGTGAGGGGTTTCTTCTTTTAGAGGAGTAACCTTATACTGTATGTGTTGTTAGCAGCTTGATTTATGGACTATGTGAGACCCAGCAAGCTCAGCTTTGATGTCTGATGCAGCTGTCTGGCTCTGTCAGTCGGTGTCCCAGTCTTTATATGCTTTATGCCTCCAGCTATACCTCGTGATTCCTAAATAGAGCTTGAACTTTGTCCTGAGCGAGGGGTTCTGGGGGCTTCTGCACAGTTGAGTAGGAAGGCAAGTAAAGGAGGAGCGCTGGTAAATACGAGTTTGACGTAATTCGGTGCGCTTTTAATATTGAAACCTATGACTTTTCCAGAGAAAATATGCAAAATTCTCATTTAGTTCATCAGTCCAGGTATAAATAAAAAAAAAAACATCCTCATTATTTATTTTTTAAAAAACAGCATTACGTGTGAAGAAAAAATAAAATAAAAATATTTCCACAGTCACGGTTGCATTGAATCTGTATTGACTTACACATGGAGACAAAATTGTAACCCCACCATTTAGGATCAAAAATCCCACAATTGACACTTAAATATCTTGAAACAGACAAAAGCAATAATAAATGAAAATGTACTGAAAATTGACCAATGAAAATCAAGCACTGCTTTTGAACTGTGGTTAAAAAGGATCACTGAAAAAATAATAATGAAACAGGCCTGGACAAAAATGATGGTTTGACAGTGCATTGTTAGGTCTGGCGTTTATCTTCCTTTTGACAAGACTCCAAAGAGTCTCAGTGCAGTTTAGGTCAGGTCCGTTTGCAGGCCAGCAAGTGATTCAATGTTTATTAAACCACATTTTGGTAGTTTTGGCACCGTGTTGATCCCCGTCGTGCTTGCTTTTCCAGCCACACTTTTTCCTTTCACAAAGCTTTCTGATGATAAATTTGAGTGAAGCAATCTAAACAGCCAACTTCTTTAGCAATGACTTTTAGTGGTTTATCAATCTTGCACGGGGCGTAAATAACTGCGTGCAGAACAACTGTAAAGTCAGCAGACTTCCAAGGTTGTGTAGGCAGTAACATAAAATTTCTTTAATCTTTAATAGCTGGTCTTCTGATTTCCAGAGAAACTGTAACACAAGTAAATGCTTATGGGTGTAATAAATTCATAAAATACGAGTTCTACTTTTTGAAACAAAAAAAATTCTTGAAACAAACTCAAACTTATTGCACCTTTGTGCATTGAATTAGATTTAGAGTCGTGCACCCTGTGGCCGGTTTAAAACCCTGTTTATTCTCTTGTTTTTTTCAGGCCTCCTCCTGTTGAGTGCAGGTGACGATGTGAAGTAGTTTGCGCTTTATTATTGAGATTTTCACATTGTAAAACGATCAACGCAAATTGGGGTGAAAAAAATGGAGGAGAATGATAAGATGTGAAAAGTAGGAAGGGAAAAAAATTCTGTCTGCCACAAATGAGAAGAGAGGAAAGAGGACAAAAAAAAAAGGGAGATGGTGGGTGATGTGGCGAGTAGGGATGGGGATGCAGTCGGAGCTGACAGGGTAGTGTGACATTTTCCTGTGAGGACAAATTGTTCACAAAAAACAACAAAGCAGTAAAAGAGAGAGACAGCGTGACACTGCAGCAGAGAGTCGGCTGCAGCGTCCGTCGTTTATTTTGTCGTTTGACTGCTGAGCTCTGCAGCCGGCTCAGAAGCTGCCGCCTAATAAAAGATTTACTAATTGGCCCAAAAGCGCCACACTTCATACATGTCTGTTCGGCGCTGCGCTAAAGCCATCATATGTGCTGGATTTGTCCAGACGAGATTAAAAAAAAAAAAAAAAAAAAAAGAAAAAAATCGCCGCCATCTGTCCACCGCCATATCTCGGTTAATCTGCTATTTTCGTCCTCCGAGCTCTCATAATGTGAAACTGCGGCGACGTAAGAAGGCGGTTATCCACTTTCGGCTGGTTTACTAACCTCTTTTCCCAGCCATGCGGCACTACTCATCCTCTCCTCCTATCCCTGCCTCTCCCAGCGTCCACTCCCTCTGAGGGTTTCTAAGGACACGCCGTACTCGGTGACCTTGCGTCCCGGCTCCTTGTTCATCTACTCCCCCCCACTCTTTTTTTTTTTTTTTTGGCTTCACTTTCTGTTTCATCCCCCTCCTCTGCATCACCTGCTACTCTTTTCACCTGCACTGTGATTCCAGCTTTCCTGCACACCTCTTCTCTATCAGCCTGCGGCACCGTAATGCAAAGCAGCACTGCATAGCTGGCATGCCATAGCCGAACATCTGGTCTCCAGAAAAAGAGAAAAGAAAAGAAAGAGGCGCTTCTCTTTCTCGTAAAGATTAACAACAAAGAGGAGCGAGACGGTGAGTAGGGGCCTTGCACAAAGGTGTGAGAAGAGTCAGCCGTCATGAAGAGGTGAGCGGGAATCTCCGTGTGCATAAATGCACACACACCCATATGTGCACTTGTTTGTGCAGCCGAGGGGATAAATTAGGCACTGCTCTCATGCAGGTGTATGTTTAGCTATGAATGCAGCTCTTGGCACCAGCTGGTATTTGGCATCTTCCTGACAGAAGAATCCCAAGAGGAGGTCAACTCACACACACACATGGTGCTATCAGGGTGGGTGGAACGCAACAAAGGGGAAAATTTGATTCCTGTAAGAAAGATTTTTGGGGGTTTTTTGCACCAGATTCTTCTGTTATGTCATTTAGTTGAAACCTTTGAAGCACAAATAAAACACGTTTTATTTTGAACATGCCGCACTTCAAATAGAAGCCAGATATGGTAAATCTGGACAATATGGCTGAAAATTAAAATCATGAAAGGTCACTGAATCACAAAGCCATCACTCTTTTACTGTTCCAACTACGCATCCAAACAGACGTCTCTACAGACGTTGCAGTCGATGCTTCACCAAAGGCCGTTGCCATCAGCTGTGCTTTCTTTTTTTTTTTTCTTTTTTATTTATTTGCTCCCTTCATGTTACTGTCTTGTGACAATGCTGTCGGCTCCCGACGCTGAATAAACTTTAAGATCGATCCATAAATGGCTCCATCTATTATTACTTCCATAAACAGTTGGCGTGTGACGTCAACGTTCTTCTTCTGCGTATACGCTGGTTGCTTTGGGGTTGTAAATCGCTCACACACACAAGCAGCCTGATTAAAAAAAAAAAATTACGTCACAATTGCTCCACAATCCCATATTCTCCTTTACCGTTCGTAGTGGGTACCTGGTTGATCTGGGGTGTAAAATTGACAGGTCGAAGGTTGATGTTAAAGTGGCTAAATTTAAACTTTTTAGCGTGGCTGGGCTACATTACCAAACCGGTTACTATTTATTATAAAAGAAAGAGCAACAATGCTTCTGTTGTAAAGATCACTAAGCAAAGTTTGGACTATGAAGCTAGATTTTACATTTTAGTGCTTGAACAACACTGAATCCTTAAAACCTTTTACATTTCTGTTAGCTTAATATCAAAATTCAACTGTTTTTTGGTTGAAAAGCCGTACAGGATATTTAACATTAAGCTGAAAACCAAAGCAGGCGTTGCTCTGGGAGTTTAGTTGTGTTGTGGCTGGCATACACGCCGACTTTCAGTCCCTCCGACAAGGAGAGCCTGTCTATCAAATCTCAAAATTTTATGCACACTTGTCTGCATGATTGGCGGATGCTGCGCAAAGAGCAGAGGTGGGCTGACAAGTGTCACGTTATGAGGGCCTTTGGGAATTTCCATAGGAGTGGGATTTGGACTTGAGAGCTGGAATCAGAAAAGGGGCCGGCATTCAAAAGCAGAGGAATGAGGGGACGCTTAGAGGAAGGGGGTCTACAGTAAGACGGGCGAAGACGAATCTGGGTAATAACATAGTGGGTGATCCACTGTGCTGCTGTGCTGCATGGTTTGATGCAGCCCCCCTGAGAACCATTTCTACAACTTGCACGTACAGTCACACAGACACTTGCAGCATGTTATGAATATTGCTTCACACTGTGGAAGCTGTTATGCTGATGTATGCCAATTACTCAGCCTCCAGTGGCAAAAGGGCGTTTGGCTCAAAACTATGGCTCTAAACCTCAGCTTCTTAAGTACGGATGTGCATTTGGCGTCAACTCTGAAGTCTGTTTTTGCAACTTAAGTGTGACCCTGTTAAGATCCCCCTTCACTTTCAAACCCTGTTCAGATCTGCTTCTGCCATAATATGTAAATCAGTTAGTACACTGTAAAAAGCAAAATCTTATCAAGTCGTTTTGGTCTAGTTTCTAGTAAAATTCTCTCTGTACACTTGAAATAAGATAAAACTAAGATTTTTGCACTGGAAACTGGGCCAAAAGAACTTGGTAAGATTTTGTGTTTTTGTAGTGTAAATGACTTTACACACAGTCCAGAGGACAATTTCACATCTTTATTTGGTTTTGTCCACTTTCACATGACTTAGCAATGGAAAGAGGGCGACAAAGTGAACTGGCCACATTCAGCAATTTTCATTTGGCATACAGGTGAGACCAAATTTATTAATACCCCTGTCAAATTTTGAATGAAAATTATTTTCAACAAAGATCTTTGTTTCTGTTAGGACATACCTGTGCAATTTTAGAAATGTAAAATAAGTATCTGCTTAGAAAATATACATGTATATATTTTAAAGGCCATTTCTAATTATGCAAGTATCTTTTTTTCGTGTTTTTGTTTAACTGAAAATGAAATCTAGCCCTGTATGAAGGCAAAGGGCTAGATTTCATTAAGCGGGCGGGGCGGCACCTGCAGAAGACAAGATGCAACAAACAAAGAAAAAAACATGCCCACATACACATCCACTGATTCCCTTTCAAGTGATATTACTCTGCAATATTCCCATGTCGCTCATTTAGTCTTGAGTGCTTATTAGCAATTGGGGAGTATATACATGAAAGCAGGTAAAGAATGCTAGCTTAATGCTTTCTCAAAAAACACACTAGGTTTTACCTTGCATATTTAAATTGGCCCTTTTATAGAGCACTTACGCTGCAGACATGCAATAACGTATGTAATTTGATGGGTGGTGATGTCTTCTGCCTCCAACCATGATTAGAATCGAATACTCCACAGCTGTAGTAAACCCCAATGATTGACAGAACGATGTCATTTGGCAGAGGGTGTGCACATTTGCATGTACGTACCGTGTTCCCGCAACAAAATGTGTCATTAAAAGCCTTAAAGGGACTTCATGTTGTAAAAGTACACTACTTGTGCTGGTTGTGTTTGAAATGCATGTCATCAGTTCAGATGGCAGCGATGTTGCCTGCTCTTTAACATCGGTATTTGTGTTTTTGTCTCTCTCTCTCTCCCTCCATCTTGCTGATAGTCTGAGTCGAGCCCTCCACCCCCGTCTGACAGCTTTGGCAGCTCGTCAGGTCGGCTCCGTGAACACGCCAATCAAACCCCCGTCCAGGCAAATAAGCAATTAATCATTAGCATCCGCGAGCAGCCGATGCAATGAAGCCAAGGAGCTGGGGGAGGGGAAAGAAGAGGTATCAGGGTTCACTGGGTTTGTTGGAGACCACGCCCTCTTCTCTCTCTCTCTCCCTCACACACACACACACGCATGTACGCACACACACACACACACACACACACACAGACACGCACGCAGAGTTCCCTGGTGAATTCTGCTCTGGTGACTGTGTAACAAGGGGATTATCGTCTTAATAAGTCAAAGGATGAGTTATGGAAATGAGAGAGAACTGGGCAGCATCTGTTGACTAACACAGCAAACTAGTTCCTTTAGCCTCTCCTCTCCACTCACAGTAACGCCGGTTAGTTGACTCATCTATGAGTAAAAGGTTATTTCTTTAATAAAAACACAAACACGTCAAATTCTGCCATTGAAACCAACTGCAGCCACTGCTTAGCATTCGTTTCTCGCCAAATATCCGCTCTAAAGGTTACTCCTGACAACTGAGCTGCTGTTATCTTGATGAAAACCGACAACCAGGAAGACTCCAGGATGTCTTCGCTCGAGGCCACGTCCCACACATCGCCCTCATGTCTTCATTCCCTGTGTAATTTTGTCACCCTTTGTGGATTAAGCAAAAGAGTCAGAATATCTGACTTAATTAGCTTTACCTTTAGACCGAGCCGACCTTGCCCTTCAAACATTAGATCAATCTTTCCATGCTGCACTCACCTGGACTGGTGAGGCCTCCCGACCGGAGAGCAAATCATGGAGAGATTTGGCCATGCAATATTGTTTGTAGTTGTGTTTAACCTGAATTTAGCTCCAACTATGGGTAAAATAAAGAATTTTTGCAGAATGATGCATTTCACTGTAGAGATAAAGTGTTTGGTGGGATGTGTGTTGGTAGCTTTTCAACACCAGTGCTGCACTGCCCTAAATGGATTATAGCAAATGAGGCAAGAAAATCAAACTGATTGATCTGTTTATCTTATACTCAGCCATATAGAAGGGTTTCCATACTTCAGAACAAGTCCTTCATGTTTTGACATTACCCTGTAGTTTTACTTGCCTTTCACTAATTCCAAGTAGTCTCCTGGAAAAGCTCACGAGTGTTGCATCTCTCTTTTTCAATCTACGCATTCAGCTCCATCCAGCTCTGAGCATGCTCCCATCATCCCCCAGGATTCACAGTTGGGTTGTTGTGTTCAGGGTAACTAACATACAGCAATGCTTTTCTACCAAACACCGTTCTTTACATGAAGGTCGAAATTCGTCTCAGTAGACCAGAATAACTTCCACATGATGTACGTGTTCCCAAAAAGTTTTGAGGCAAAATATGTAACAAAAATAACTTTAGACTCGATTAAAATATTCATTAACCAACAAAGACGAGCCGCCTAAGAGTTCCCTCTGAAAATTCAAAGAGAAGTGTACAAAAACCAAGCTAGCAGAGCAGGACAACTGGAGATTTCATTTGCTTCCCAAGTCTCCACATACCATTATTTTCAACTTTTTGTAATCAAGTGAAGGCCTCAAGTTTACGATATCTAACCTCTTAATCAACACGCTGAGTCCTACTGTTGTCTCTTTGCAAAAACCATGTCATCAACGCATCACTCCAACCCATGAAGAAGAAACCAGCCAATGGAGAATTGTGACTACCACACTCGGCAGCGGAACGTAACCAGTGTGTTGACTTTTACCTTTCTCACCACATCTGTCCTTTTACAAAACACTGGAGACGCCAAAAAGGAACCGTAATCCTGCCTTTAAGTGTTTTAGCCACTGAAAAGCTAAAAGTCTTGGATCAATCTGTTTAACTGGTGGACGTTTACCGAACTAGAGAGCAGTTCCTAGTTTCTTACACAGTCATTTTGCTCTCTTTTTTGGGGGGGCAAGGTTGAGCATAATAGTTTAGGTGTTTTGAAACTTTCATCTCAACCGTCTCAACTTCCAAAGAACAAACTTTCAGTTTGTACAAACACCTGTGTGGGCGTTTGTGCATTTTACTACCCTCACTCATGTCTAACAATCAAATTTTATACCCCCTTATCATTTCCGCTCTCTGTTTACACACGGCCAGATGGAGATAACAGGTTTACTGATATCATCTCTCCTTCCTGGCGTGTCTTGTAACCGGTCCAGAAGGGTGGATTCTCCTTACTTGCCGTTCCCGGATCTTCTTTCAGTAGCCGAGGTGCCCAGGTCAGCCTCAGTCCCCTCTTATAGATAATGTCACATATCCAATTACATTCAGGATGACTCCATTTAATCCTATTGGGAATTTGATTATGACAGTAGGGGGGAGGAGTAGTATTTTTCTGTTGTGACTGGAGACAAAGAGGTTAATAATGTCGACTTAAGATGAGGGCTTTTAACTAGATTAAGTCCAGAAAACCATTGGAGAGAAATTGGTTGCTCTGGCAAAAAAAAAAAAAAAAAATCAAACACATGAACATGAAATCCATTGTAGCTCTGGATTTCTGTCCCAGTGTGACCAAGAACCAACCACTGGTAACCCTACCAGACTCACTGAGATTTCCTTAATAAAGAGATACTCCTTCATTGTGTGAAACAATGCGTCTGTCATAAACGGTGACAGCTCACTCTCCAAACCGCCATAGCTGCTGCATTTATATACAGTAGTAGAAGCCAAACATGAAGGGTTTTGCTTCTGAAAGGAGGTGGCAGATTCATTTCTCCCAGAGTCCTTTGGGGATTATCTAAACAGTGGGAGGGGAGTTGCATGTGTGTGCCAAGTTCTGTTCTAACCCCCCCCCACACACACACACACACACACACACCTCTTCTCCAAAAAACAGCAGCATTGTTACGAGCGTGTGCGTACCCTCCGTGTTTTACGCCCCAGCAGCGAGTTGCAACAATGCACCTATCAAATGCATGTCACCTTTTCTCTAAACGTCCTGATGCGTGTCACTTTATCCGAACGGCAGGGGCGGCTCCTGCCCTGCAGATGCTGAAGAGCGATAGCAGGATCTCCCTGCCGTAAAACACAACACGACTCCCAAGTCCTCAGAGTAGGAAAATCTAGTCTATCAACACAGACTTTTGCCCACATAGACATAGAGGCATGCGAAGAATGAGGCTTTGACAGACAGACAGACAGACCAACGGCCTCTGGTTGATATCAGATATATGGCGATGAAGCCTGTAGATAAGGTGTGGCATTTCTGGCTGGATGTGGAACAAAGTCTTGCTAAATTCCAATCAGGCTGCAGGGACCGATCAGAACAATTTGTGATGAGAATTAGAGGCTCCCTATGGGTTTTTAATCTTAGAAGAATACAGTGTGATTCTTTTATATTGTGTCGATCCAAATCATATTACTCAAATTCAATGGATCATTTAATGCCAGCTGCTGAAAAGCATCTAATCCTGATAAAATGTGGCAACAGTAAGGACTAATGCTCTCTTAACAAACAAACAAACAAACAAACAAACAAACAAAAAAAACAATTAAAAAAAACACCATAGGCAGAACAAGGTTCAGCATGAGTGCGCATTGATTTTTGGGTGTTGAAAGAACAAAAAGAAGACTGGAAAAAAAATAAAATAAAAACAGAAGCACTGGGCAAGGTATGTTTTTTATGAAGATAAATATATATAAAAAAAAGACATTAAAACTACTGCTGGCAATAGCTAATTAATGCATAAATGGAGAGAAGAAAGAGTAAAAGCACAGTAAAAAGTGGAGGGTACTGCATGTCCTCCAGCAACTTAAACCAAATGGAGCCAATTATGCAGTTTTGCAGCTTGTACACAAATTTTAGGATTTTCTTTCTTTTTTAACTGCACAACTCACTCTGGGTATAATTGACAATCTCACAGTTCACAAGCAGGTTTTAGTCGAGTCGAGCCAAAACTGAGACCAGGACATCTTATCTGCAACTTCGGTCTGAAACAACTTCGGTCTGTAATTCAAAAAGCCAAAACTGATTAAATATGTCTTTCCTCATCGCTCAAATTGTGACATTTTTAGCAAGAAACATCAAGGATCTACAGACATTACAGACACTTAACAAGGTGCTGTAAAAGGAAATCCAAAATGTCGTTTGTGCTTTCTAGAATCTGCCACCTCCGGTTGGCTTGGCTGCAGCATCGTTTTAAATTTTTGTGGCCCTATCTTGTAATAAACGTGATTAGATAAGTGCTTCATAAAAAATCTGGTCATGCTTTTTATCCTCAGATCTACACACTGTTTTAATCAGAGTTCCCGATGAAAGTAAACCTTAGTCACGTTAAACCCAAATGACCCCTAAACAACCAGTGACAAAGTAGAAGCAAAGGTCAGATAGTGGCTCATTGATTCCCTTATCAATACAAGAAAGATGAAAGAAGTAGTGACTCTCACATGAAGGAAAAAAAGAAAAAAAAGAAACACATTTTGCCCTCACCGCCCACAGAGTAAAGTTTAGGTTTGTTTGCCGGCTTCCGGAGGTACTTTGCTCTTTGAGATCACAACACGTCAGGCCGTCATCTGAAGGAAGGTTACAACACCATATTGTTTTTATTGAACACTTTGAGCTGTGACACGTCAGGGACAGCTTCGGCCTCCGACTCAGGACTGTAGGGGCATTCCCTGACGTGTTCCCGCTCTCGGTGTATCCGTCTCTGGATCCGCAGTGTTCAGCCTGCGGCCACATGGTGCAGAGATTAAAATATGTATTATGATATACTTCAAATTCAAAAAGGAGGAATTCAGGTGAATCCCCTCCCTGTATTTCATCTTTTTCTACATGTATTTCTTCCCTCTCTTCTCCACTCTGCTGCTCTTCGTCTCCCTGGAGCAAAGGGGACAGCTGCTTATGCCTGATAAACGCCTGGCATTTGGCACGGCGAGAGATGGGAGACGGGGAGCAAAGAGGAATTAAAAAGAAAAGAAAAGGCAAGGACAGCGGCACATCGATCGAAACAAGGAGGTAGTGAGGATTAAAGAGTGAGTTTTTTTTTTTTTCTTGGCAGTAACTGCCACAAGAAGCAGAGAGGAGGGAGGGGAGAAGATGAGGTCTAATCGTGACCTAGATTCCTAGACGCCCAGACATAATGGCCGGGCCCTTACCCCATGTGAACCCCCCTCTCTCTCCCGTGAACTCCACCTCAGTCAAAACAATAACAGAGAAATGAGGGAGCCATTGGAGGAGACGAGGGGGCCCCAGTTTGGGGCCGGTTCCAACCCACCGACCCTCAGATCTCCTCCGCACATGCACAGCGCTCCGCCGCCCTGTCATTAACTCCCAGCAGCTGTTGGGACCCAAACTTCTGGAAATTCCTGGAAAGACGACTCGAGGAACGCTGGGCCAAACGTTTGAATTAGCTCCTACTGGGGGCTTTTGAAGTGTGTCGAAGTTTATTCAGTTCTGCAGCGTCTCCTTTTCCAGGAGGAGAAGAGGCCTCCAGGTAATAGACGGTACAAAGTGTGGCTACAAAATGTGGTTTCACTCACAATTTAGGTAAAGCTAAAAGGCGGACATCTCTGTCAAATCAGTGAAACTCACTTAGGATGTTCTTTTTTTCTTCATTTTCACAACTTTTATTTGAAGGTTAGAGCTTGTATTAATATATATAGATCTTAAAGGCAGTTGAAAATGTAGGGGAAAAAATTGCAGAAAAGTGATGATTTCACATCTGGAATGCAAAATTCTGCCCTCGACACATTAAAGTGAAACTATGTAAAACAAATATGTCTACATTTTTGTTGAAACCGTCACTGTGTCGTGACAATACGAGAATCTGCAGCAAATTCAGATCCTCTGCCTTTTCTAGAAACTAGAGACAACCAATCTTAACGCTGCCAATCATACATGTGTATTGTGCAGCTAATCTCCCCACGCTCCTCAAGTTCTTCCTGGTCTCAGTTTTAGCCAACGATCACAGCAGATAAGCAGTTGTCCTGGGACAGTAAGTTGTTTCTCCCCCATTAGCACAGAGCAGTCCATACAGGAGGATGATTGACAGCACTGAGATGCTCCTCCTGGCACTGATTGGTTGTTTTTGACAACGGTGAAGCCATTCTATGGTGAGATTCCAATTGTGACAACCTATAATTTGAAACACTAGAAATGTGGCAGCTTTCATTTTGCAATTCATTAGCTGTGCTTTTATAAAACAAAAAATTAAATAAACATTCAACTTCGCTACATTTATATTTTACAAGTTCTTATTGACCAATTAAGTCATAAGCTATAAGGGACATTTTCCTTCGTGACTTTGCGTGTTTGTTTATTTTCCTCCAAGTTCGCTCTCTAAATTTATTCAAAATCCAGATTGCTTATCTGTGTATGAAGAGCAAAGTTTTGCCTGCGTCTGGTTTTGTTTCACCTCTCTGTGTACTTGTTGTCGTCTCCATCTTATCTTGTACCTGCCGCGGCGCTGGCGGTGTCAGATCCAGACAGTTTGATGGGCGATGTCTCACTGGGACAAAACGCGTGACCCCGAGGCTGTCGCTGGGATTTCTCTTACTGTCCCTGGTGGAGACACAAATACACACTCAGTGCAACACATTAAATAACCATTTTAGAGCTTTGCTTTTTTGTTATAGAATTAGCTCTTTAAAATTTAGGTTTAAGGTATAAATATATCAAACAGAACTCAAGAAGAAAAAACATGTAAAAAGCAGATAGGTTTAAACTACTTCTGTAAAAGTAGTATTTATACATCAAACCATTTACCATCATGTTTTCGATTCTAAGGTCTACATAAAGGTTGTATGGAAGACAATTTGTGTCAAGTTAAAGGCTCTCAGACTGCAGCATGTCCCAGAATTCAAGAAACAGCCGCGTTAATCTCAACACTTCAGAACCGTGTTGTTCAAACGACTAATTGCAGTTTACAAATGGCCTGAAACAGATGGGATATGGGCAGATCACAGGGATATCTGAGAACCCAGAGTCAGCGGGTTGATTCGAGTTAAACAGAGTTTAGTTGGGGAGTTAGTGAGTGCAAGCGTGGGAGGTTTGTGGGTTCACTGTGCAGCGAAAAAGAAGGGAAAAAAAAAAAAAAAAGGATTGGGGGAAAGGGAGGCTCATCCCATAGCCACCAGCGACAGTGACCAGCCATTGGATGTGCAAACTGCAATCATTTCAAATAGATGCTGTGCATCCATAATAAGCATTTTGCACTCACACAAAGTGACAATTTGCACGTAAATACCAACGCTGGACAATATGGTGGTCTATTTTTATTTCTGGCTTCACAGTGGAAAGGCTGAATTGTTGAAAAAAAAAAAGATGGATAAGTATGGAGAGAGGAGCTTTATCGCTCCATAGACTTTCAAATTCAAGTCTGGTTGAAATATAAAAAAGGTAAGCAGTACAGAAATTGTGCTCCAACTTGATCAAGACACTATGCTTTTATATATACTCCCAAGAGACTGGCTATTAGAAAGTACAGGCGACTAATAAATAGAGGGAAAAGAAGAGGGAAACAGTCCAGCTGACTTGTACTGTGAGAACATACAATTACCCTGCAGCTCATGTGTTCACCCAAGGCCCAGGGATTGTTGGTGTGCTCCAAAACAGCCCAATCCTCCCAGTCAGATGGCGTAACAGCTCTAAATCTGGCTAAAAAGCAACTAATATAACCTAAGTGCTAAATATAACACAATACAGCTGGGATATAAATAATCCACTTCCTCTCTTTGTTCTATGGAGAGAAGAGGAGCAACTAAAGAGCGAGGGAGACGGAAAGGAAACGTGGGGCGGGACTGCATTAAATAAATTGGAGAGAAAGACTGTGGTCGGTCAAAAACAAAGAGCGTCGGAGTTCTGACACACACACACACACACACACACACACACACACACACACACTCACTCTCACAGCATAATGATGTGGTCCTGCCATGGAGGAGAGGAATGTGACAACTTTCCCTGCGACAAAGAGACAAGTAGCTTGAGGCCAACGAGGCCAAGCGGACACTTTAATTACACGCAACAAAGTAATGACAGAGCCAGGCAGACTTGATGTTTGTTTGCTCAGGAGACAATATGATTGTCTGTACAGGCTATTTGTGGTGTAAAGAGGAGAAGAGAAAAATAAGTATTGTTGTTGGTGCAAAAATAAAAAATTAAATAACGGAGCATTTCTATCCATTCACTTCAAAGCGTGATGAAGCCAGCAAACATAAGGAAGTCAGATGATATTATACTTTGCCCCCCGTTTGAAAGTAAGCGGTTTGGTGACAAATGTAGCTCCAGAATAAAAATAAAAAAATCAAGCAGGTCTAAAAATATGATTCCGCTGACTGCTTTGGGTCTTAACAGCAGTCTTTGGAGTGGCACTTGAAAGCAATTCACTCTTTGCTAAACTGGGCCACCGATCGAAAATGCCAAAACTTATTGCATGTGTGGAAACTAAGGTTTTCCTTTCTGTAAATGAGGAAAGGAAAAAAAAAAAAGTTTGGCTTTGATCTACTTGGGCCCACACTTGGAAGCCACTCAGGTCTATGACATGGCTTGAGATGGGGTTAAAGTACACTCTGTCATTACAGAGCTGCAGCTTGCATGGGCCGCTATTTCTGAAACAGAGGCTGGTTGGTCGTATAGTCGATGATAAATAACTGGATGCAGATTTTTCCCTTTCTTTGTAGTTGAAATGGGCACTTTGTAAATAAGGGTCTGGTCAGTACTCACAAAAGTGTGATTTGAAAAATGTTTCTTAACGAAGGAAAGGACATTTCCATCGGTAAATGTCCATAACCAAGTACCCTGTTGAAAGGTATATATCATTTTTACACATTCTTTTTGTCCTTTGTTGAGGTTTGTACATCCAAATCAAGGAAATGCCAGGGAGCTGAGAACACATATGAAAGCTAGCAAAGAGCGATGATGCCATGTCTGAAAGAGTGACCTCAATGCTTAACACAATAAAAAGTCTCCAGCTTGGATACACGTTCATAAAGTGAACATTTCTATGGTTAGCTGGGCACTAAAAAAGGAGCAAGTCAGAAGACATTTCTGAGTGCAAGAGCTAGGAGACTTAACAAACCAGCACCTTACAAGGCGATTTAAAAGGTCTCTGTGGCAAGCCCAGTAAAAGTCGTGATAAAACCTGCCACTTGAAACAGAAAAACCCTGGTACCATTCAGCGTAGATGTAAAATTTTCTGCTCCACTTCTAACCTTCATTATTGCTCAGATGGCCACAGACGTCAGCCCTCCCCTTTTTCAAAGCAATTTCATCACCAGAATATTTTGTGCTAAAACCCAAGATTTCCCCCAGAATCTTGGTAAGCCTGGTGGTTGGGTGCGAGGGCAGTCATTTATCAAGCGGCCCATCGTGTTTTTGAATAAAAAGATGCTTAAAGTTGACAGGAAATTTGAAAATATCACTTGATAATCATGCGTTACTGAAAGATTGTTAGATTACTACCTGAACACCAACTATAAAGTCTTAAAAAATGCAAACATTTTAAAAAGACTTAAATAAATAAGTAATGCTTAGCCTGGTGGGGGCACAAGTAAAGTCTGATGGCCCACCAGGCTCATTGATTGACTGATTATCTGGGGAAAAGTGAGACTTGCACAGTAATTTTGAAAACGCTTGTCTTCCCTTTGAACCTGTATCAGTGTCTAAGTTAGTTCTCTTAAAACATGTTTTGCCTTAAAAAGTCCCTTCAAGCTAATGCTACTTGTGGTGTTTATAAAAGCGTCTTAACAGTAACTCTGGAGTTACTTTTCTTCAGACAAGCCCAGATTTGTGTTACTGTGAATTAATAAATCCCAACACCAGTTCTGGTTGCAGGGAATCCAACCATACGTCCAAATACACATTCATTTTCTTCACATTAAATCATAAGTTTTGGAGTGACCTAGTTCAATGTCCAGAACTAAATTGGGGACATCTAAAGACCTAGATGCATGGGATTATCTGAAGAGGACAGTGGGCAAGAGTTGTCCTCACAGTCTGAATAGTTTGGAAAACCTTTGCAAGGGACAGTGCATAAGTATTGCCAAATAAAAGTGACTATTTAGACTTCTGAGTACTAAAATAAACTCAAAAAGCATTTTTTTTTCTCTTCATTTATTTTATATAAATAAATGAGATAAATGTCCTACCAAATGAAGCCTATAAAGGGGGTCCTCATATGTCACTGTCAAGTCAGTTTTTGCCCCCATCTCCTAAGCACACACACACACACACACACACAAACACACACACACACACACACACACGAACTCCCTAAATAAAGCTGTATGTATTGCTTTGACAGCCACAGATCGACGGCCAGCAACAGGTGCAGCTGGCTGATGGAAGGAAACATGTACATGCGTGTTTGCTCATATGAAATAGAAAACCAGCCCGCTCTTTAACCACTGGATGCATGGAGCCACAGTAATGTGCCTTTTCCTCAACCCTTACATTAGCAGCTTTGAATCGGGCGCAGAGGGGGGAATCATTCGACTGGCATGCAGGAGAACCCCCCCCCCCCACCCTGTTAATCCGCCACATCAAGAGGAGGAAGAAAGACGGCAGAAATATGACAAAAATGGGTTCAGCTTCGAATACTTTCTTTTGGCAAGTCAAAAGAAAATTTCTTTGCTATCACAATGGATTTTAAAATTGAATTTATCAACTTAAAAAAGGAGAAATGTCTTCAAATGTCAGGGTTTCTGAGATAAAAAATGCTGAGTGATTCACCTGCGTCTCTTTTAGCCTTCTCTTATCTCTTGGTTTTGTCAGCGCTTCGTCAGGCGCTGCAAGACGCCGGAGTCTGCTGCGTGTGAAAGCTGAGGAGCAGAGATATGACCAGGCATCTGTCCACATGCCCGTCTTGCAACACAGCCAGCACAACCTGAACCTTAGGGTATGTAAAGACTGTCCCGCCCCACAGGCTACCCTGTCGCCCAGTCACGCAAACAAACCGGGAGTGATGCTGCCTTTGAAACATCACGGAAGCCAAAGGCTGTGTTGACCCGAGCTGGGGATACGAAATGTGTAAAGACTTGTGTGTGTGTGGAATTTTAGTATTTTGCAGATGTATGCAAGTATATATTTCTAGACTTTATTCCATATCCATTTATCTAAAAAGTGAATCCATCTAAATATTTGTGTGTCCACTGATTGGATATTATTCATTTAATACATTTTCTTTACATCCATCCCAGCATTTATTCATCCAACTAAGCACCCAGCCATCATCTATCTATTATAGTTTCCATATATAAAGTCCAACATGCGTATAAATAACTGACTACTTGCATAGGAAATACCTTAAAAAATATGAAAAATAAAAACAAACTTTGAAGATTTCAGTTCCAAAGATTATAAAATTTTAATAACCATGTAGTGCATCATTTTATATAACTTTAAGAGGATAATCAAGAGGTGGTTGTAGAAAAGGGAAAGTTAAATACTCGTTTAATTACAACAAATGGGTTTGTACAGCACCTCTAAAGCAAAGGTCACCAACATGGTGCCCTCAAACACCGTAAGTACGCCACAGACCTATTCCAAAATTAGATAAAGCATTATGTGATAAAATATGCACATAGTTTAAAAGTAAACTATGTGTATCAATTTGGTTGCTCTTCATGTCACATAGTGCCCTTGAAGTAGCTCTCAGTCCAAAGGGTTGATGACTCCTGCCATAAAGGAACATTGAAGGAAAAATAAATGAACTTTATTATGCTCACTTTAGGAGCTCCATATATTTTATACTTTTTTCATAGATATAAATTACTTAACAGAAATTTTGTAATGTTTTATGATTGATAATTTTATTATTTAAAACAGTAAACTACAATTGAAAAGGTAATCCAAAAGGAATATAGCATTTCTTTATCTACTCACGAATAGCTGAAAGCTGCGAATACTTGAGATGCCCGCTTTAAAAATGCTTATAGTTGACTATTTTTATAGTTCAAAACACCAAATATACGTTCATTTGTATTTATAGGCACTGTGGTAGCCATCTTGGCACTACCGCAGTAGCTAACAACCTCCTAATCTCCGCTGAACAAAAAAAAGTCGTCAGCTCCGCTCTGAGTACAGCCAATCAGGAGCAAGGAATGATCATAATTCATAGAAAAATCAGCCAATAAGCGAATCTGTGATTACGGAACCATGAAGAGGCAGCATATGATATCTTGCATGCGTCATATATTACATGTAATGGTTCTAAGCTATATGCTAGCTTCTGCTTGCTAACGAAGACATGGATAGCTAACGAGAATCTTTTACTTCGTTATACAGAACAATAATAACTTTGCTATTTTGAGGAAAAATACTGTTAAAATTAGCTTACCTTTCACTCATTCTTGTAACTCAGAGCAGGCTAACATCAAATGGTGGGATAGAGGGAAAGGCCTTCGAACTCCAGATATCTCTGTCCTCAAGTGGTAAGAGCAGGATCCAAACGCAGGGAGGTGAAAACAAACAATTTTACTTAAATAAATAAAAAAAAACTTACAAATATTGGTTGGAATACTGTTATGATCTGCCCAGCTGAGTTTATTACTAAACAGGAAGCAGGCGGTTGATTAAAAGCAAATGTAGTCCACACTTCTTACCGGTTGGTGGCGGTAATGCTTACCTAACGTTTTTTGCCAACCGCCAATAAATTTTAAGAAGAATATTAAAACAGCTGTGAGGGAAGGCGAGTCACTGAAGATGAACTGAGGAAAAGGGAGGAATGGCCATTTGAAAACACAAAAAAATAAAGAAGCAGAATATAAATTTATCTGAAACAACGAAATAAAACAGAACACAAACCCAAAGAGCATGGAAATCATCTCAGACAGAAACCAGGCTAAACGTGTTGTGTTTTTAATTTTTAATTTTTTTTTAATTCCTAGCCACTTGAAAGGCTTTGAAACAAGTAAGTCAGGGAACAAATAGGAACAAAAAGGAAATTACAAGCTGGGGATGGCAGCATGGCTATAAAACAAATATGAAGAGCACAAATAGGGATGTAGAGCCAGTCTGGCTGCTGAAAGTTTGAATACAAAAATAAATCAGTGTTGCACTTTTAAAATTTAAATTTAGAGACAATGATGTAGTTATTGTCTCATGGTAACATGGTCACCACATGATAACATGTGGTGACAATTTTTATTAAGCTGTGAATGTATCCAGTTAGACTTAAGCATAGTGAGAGGTTAAAAACAAAAGTAAAATAAATCTTGCATTCCATAAGTATTTCAGCCCTTTTATTATTATTATTATTTTGTGTTGGAGTTCCCTGTTGGAGGTTGTAGGATCACTTTGACATTATGTCAGTATGCACCTGCATCCGAGAGCTGGTGACCCTCCTGTGTGTATGTGTAGTGTCAGGTCGACCCGTGCTGTGTGTTTACTGTTAAAACAGAGGCACCCTGCCCGCTGTCACCGAAACAAGATCCATCTCATGACGCTCCGGTTTATGTTCCTACTGCAGGATCTTGTTGACGACAGAAAAATGTAAATAAATGGAACGACGTTACATTTCACAAAATGAAATGCGCTCATTTCTAAGAGCTGGAGTTAAAGGATGCTAGGTTTTCTTCATGCAGCGTCTTCACAAAACGTGCACACCACTTGAAATTTCCACATTTTGTCATGTTACACACAATAAACTTTGAAATACTTATTGGGATTTTGTGTGATGAAGCACCAAAAAGTGGGAGAGGTTGAAAAAGGAAATATTAAATTTGCATATTTTATAAAAACCTCAAATAAAACCTAAAGTGTTGTGGTATTCAGCTCTCCTCGTTTTTCCGTCTGTGTTTCACTATGGGTCTTTTGGGCTATATTTTCTATAAAGTTTGCACACATTGAAACTGAACGCTTTCCGTATTTGTGGTCACTGTCAGGCTGGACTCGGATCACCCTTGTGGATAAATTCTCACTAGATTCTCAGTGAGATGGAGATCTGGCCTTTGACTGGAGACTCCCATAGCATGATTCCGCCTCCACTGTGGTTCACCCTGCTTACGGTGAGTTCAGGGTGACGTGTAGTGTTGGTTTTCTGCATCGCATACCCTTCGTAAGTGTAAATTAATGAGCTTAACTTGGTTTCATCTGCTCATATGTTTAACGTGTCGCCTGCAAACAACAAATTAAACTCTGTGATTTTCTTTTAGTGGATTGTGTTCAAGTTTCCTTTATGGGTGTTTTTGCACATCATCAGGGTAGGGGTTTGGGTAGTTCTGGGTCAAAGCTTATCGATTAGCCAGATGTTTGATTTGAAAAACATACACTGCTAAAAACATTTGCAATAAAATCTGCACATCAGTTTTATTGTTTTAGCTGGGCTCGATACTGTTCAATTCACTGTAGCGTACAGTGAATTGTATATTTTGTATGAGTTGTATAACATATATAAAATATACAGATGAGCTGTATATTTTGACAGGGATCTTGAGAAAGCACAACTAGCACCAGCTGTTAAATTAAGGAAAATTGTTACCCTGTAAGTAGTAAGTTTATCTGCTTCACTGACAACAAGAAGTTGTCAAATATGTTTCTCACTCCAAAAACTCATTGTGAATTCAGACTATATCTGCTGTTGGGCGTCTGGTGTGGGCCAACTCAATTAAATTACACTCATTGTTTGCCTTCCGAAATGGCTCTTGGATAAATGTCATTGTTTTCTAAAGACTGCGCTAGATTTTATCCAAGGCTATAAGAGTGAAAGCGGGTCAAAACAGATGGACCTTACACTGTACAGATTTTAATTTGTAACAAAAAACATTTTCTGTTTTCCGCTCCTCTCTCCGTCCTCCGTCCTTGGACGCAGACATTCTCGAAGATTGCTGCATAAAAAAAGCGGTGAGCGGTGCTTCCTCTGCCTCTGCCAAATAATCAGGATATTACATTAATTTAATGGAGCTTCATGCAGTGAGGAGTGACATCAGGCTCTGCCTCGCTTTCACTCACCTGGGCTGCACGGATGAAGCCACGCAGCCCCGTGAGTGAGTGATTGATGTTGATTGAAAGTCATTACTTTATCACTCGTCTGAACTCCTGACCCCATGTCGAGGGGGGCGTGGGGGGGGGGGGAAAAAAGACCCCCGGGGTAAGGTCACAATCAGCTTGTGGTTCATCACCCAAATGAGTTCCCTCCATACAGGCGTCTATGTGCAGGCGAGTCTTGCACAAAAAGAAAGTACACACACCCGCACAATGGCTACAGCTCCAAAGAGGATTCAATATCATATGCCATAATCGGCCTCTAAGCCCGAACAGAGGGGGTCTCTGCGATAGATGAGCTTAGAGCGCTTCAATCCCGTTTTATCTGCTTATATTTCCTGCGCTCATAACTTTTGGGACTTAAAACGAGCCTGGGTCAAGGTAAGGTCAACCTCTCGTTGACCCTGAAAAGGTATGTAATAGTTACGCTGTACTAGAGTAATACCACAAGGTTGTATTCACAGGATAATACCAGAAGGCATTATCCCACCTCCTACCCTCCCCCCACCCCTCTCTCTCTCTCGTCGTCAACTTTGTGGGAAAAAGATCTGTCGGCTTGGGATTTTCAGTCATCTGTGTGGAATAATGTACAATGAAAAAGGAAGGAAAAAAAAAATTCCTCAAGACCACATACAAACACATTATGCCCACAGAGATCCTATTTACACACCAAGCTGCACCGTCTCCTGGGAGCCTGTTTAAACAAGCAATGAACATAACAGAGGTGAAAAGGAAAAGCTGAAAATTGGATCACAACATCTCAGGCGTCGCCTTCAATAACCCCCCAACACCCTCACACCCAGCCACCTCTCCAGACTCTCTTCACATCAGACGGTGTTTCTCCTCTTGCTGCCTTCTAGGAAATGCGCGATTTCAACTGTGGGCTCCCAGGAGGAGATTGTTGGAATCTGGGCTTTGGGGCGCCGGGCGGTGGGGTAGGCACAATGCCTTCAGAAGAGGGAAAGAGAGACCGTTTCTGAGAGAAAACCTGTCAAGACTGAGCTTTTAGGCCACCGGTGTCAAAGATGAGTCAAAATCAAAGTTGAGTCAAAAGGACTCATAGAGGAAAGAAAAAATTTAATTTTTTTTTACTGCCCAATAATAAACTAAGCAATTCTAATTAAACAGGTAATTAAGTTTTTTTTTAATGAGAGTGTAGTTTAAATCATTATAGATCCAAAGAAATTAAAGAATGTTTTACATTATTTAAAATAAAGACATCCAGTTCTCAGATTACTTTGGGCTTCAATTAAAAAAAGAAAGAAAGAAAAACATTCCACCTTTTCTCAGCAACGAGATCAGGATTGGGGTCTCTCTCTTTTGTATTACAGATGTGGGTTTATCTAAAGAATAAATGTGAGCCTAATTACTGTAAAATTAAAGAGAAAGCAAAAACGCATGGTTGTTAAAAGACATACTTTGTGTTGTACTTCAGATTTTTCTTTATAGAACATTTCCACTTGCTCTAATTTAAAAACCAATAGAAAGTCTTCATCAGACACGGGGCCCGTTTGGTGTAAAACATCCTGGATTTGAAAAACCATATTTGATTTTTTTGTGTTGTTGTTGTTTTTTTCCACACATCTGTGTGTCGGTGTCTCCACAAACAATCCCAATGTTTCCTTTTCTTTTTTCGGTTGTCAAGTGATGAAAGTTCAACGAAACAAATTGAGGGGTTTAAGTGCTGTTGCAAGGCACCGTGTCTCCCCCGATGTAGTTAGCACATCTTTATTTGGCCGCTTCGCTTTCCAAAATAAGCATTAGGTAATTTCTGGAACTCCCACACAGAGACTCAAACACACATCCACGTGCGGCGTTACGGTTAGATACAGTAACAACGGCTCGCTTCGCCTCCCCCCCCCCCACCTCCTCGGGGACCTTCTCGCAACCTTATATGGGGCATGAGGCATGCTTTCTGTCATGCACCAGGCTAAACAAATTGCTCCCAATACGTATTTCCCGGCAACGCCAGACACAAACCAGATGTGAATTCAGCATGAATAAATCACAGGTACAACAGCATGAATATTTAAGGGCAAGCATGCAAGGAGGCTCGCTTGAGAAATGCAGCTTCATCTGATAGCAGAGCGCTCTCCAAGAATTTTGTCACTTTCACCTTTCAAGATTTACTACACACTGAGATTTCTTTTTCTTTCTAATAAAAGAATAGACAATGTCTCATCTTTTCTAACTGCTATGACTTTGTGTCCTAACAAGAGAAGGACCTAATCCTGAGCTACAAGAACATATGCTGAGAGGAGGTTGGGGGTTGGGGCAGGGCAGGGCAGGGGAGGAAGAGGAGACAGACACAGGAAGAGAAAAAAGGGCAGCGGCGAGATGTTCAAAGATCGAGAAACACAAAGAAACCGACGATACAAAGACCAGAAAAGCCCAAGACCTTAAGAAGCTTCAAAACAACACAAAACAAAACAAAAAAAACTACTGATGAAGAGGGAAAGACAGCGGAGATAGCGGTGAACTCATTAAAGGCTTATGCAGCAGGAATAAGCCCGAACGGCAACCTGGGTGAGGCAGGGTTAACTAATCTGAGCCACAGCTCCTCTGCTGGGATCTGGAGCGCACACGTTGCTCCGCGCAGAACTGCTGGAGCTAATAAGATTGCAGGTGATTTCTTTTCCCGCTTCACTCTCTCTCCCGTTACATACAAGACAGGGGTCAGGTTCCAGTGCTGCTTTTAGGAGAGAGCCGCCGGTCAGGCTGGAGTTGAAGATTTTTGAGATCTAAAAGGAAATTCGGAAGGCTTAAGCGAGTGATAGATGATCGCAAAGAGTTCTCTTTTAAACAACCAACTGGTAATTTAAAAAAAATCTTGATATGATGCTCTTTTGTCTTGCACCTAATTTACCATCCATACGTCACGCATTCAAAATGCAAAAATGAATCTTGAGTGGTCGACCATGACCCCTCATTTGACATTTATCGCCGTAGCAGGTTTGTAGTAATCCTTTCCTCATTTTCTTCTGTGTTTGATGTTCATAAATAAAACTTTTTTTGTAACACGGGAGATGGAAACCAAGTGGCAGCTGCACCCAGAAGCTCCTTGCTTTGAGACGGAAAACAGGCGCAAGGGGAAAGGCGCAGCAAGACATTGACACATCAATGAGCATTTCAAGTCATTAACAAAATAAGTGCCATTTTCATTGGTTTTATTTATTGACTTATTTGTTGATTGGACTATAAAATTAGAATTTGTGCTTAAAGTTAATGCTAAGATCATTTTTCTTTTATTTATAAATGATGTGTTAGTTTGTGTTGGTCTTTCAAAATAAAAGCTGAGTAAAATATGAATCTTCAAGCACTATCCATCATTTTACAAGGCTGTAGACTCTGCCTGTATTTTTCACTCCACCATATTATCTGTTTGTCTTCAAGGTTTATGCCTAATATGTAAAAGAAACTTTACTGTCCGTTATATCATGCCAACTGCTGTATCACGTTTCCATATTTTTGATTTAACTCAAGTTCCACTATCTGTTCTGACGTCTCCTGAATCCTGACTTTAGGCGGGTTTTTGAGCTCTAATTATGAGCTGAACTCTAATAACTCGGTTCAAACGTGAGTTTGCTTTTAAAGATTTAAGACGAGTTGAGATGTTTCTTTAATGATGCACTTCCAGCAGAGTCTGTATGCGGTTAAACTTTTGAGGAAACCCCCGAGGCAAAGGAAGATAGATTTATCTCCTTGTATTTAGTCAGGTATTGTATTCCCTCCCACCCCTCTTTTTCTTTTTCTTTTTTTTATTTCTTTCACATCCACCTTACGCGATTGTCTCGATGATTATTTACATCCTTTGCTTTTGTCCCGTTTTTCCACTTGGTCAGTTTCACTCTGCCTCTTTTTTTACGTCTTCCTTTCTCACTGTCTCTTTCTCTCAGTGTTTCCAGACAGTAGTCTTTACTACATGTTGTCATTCCTTCTCCGCCTTGCTTTACCCATAATTGGGTGTCTGAATTCATCCTTTACACACACACACACACACACACACACACACACACACACACGCGCGCGCATAGACACATGAGAGCGTGAACAACCAGTCGCAGAGAGGGAGACAGAAAGGCAGCGAGAAAGAGGGAGAAAGGAAAGGGGAGTGGCATGTGCCGGCGCCTGTGTCTGGTCAGTGTCTCCTGTTGATCGCGGTTGTAGTGATATTTAGTTTAAACACCACTGGACTCCTGCATGTAAATGTCAGACCACCTTAAATGGGCACTGTGCAGTGTTATCAAAAAACAGATGGATGCAGATGTGGGAGCATACACAAATACAAACTGTATATATAAACACACACACACACACACATGCAGTCAGAACATCATTACAGATGTTAGAGCTGAAAACGTTTTGAACATTTTTTTTTTTTTTTTTTTTTTACTTTTTGTCACATTTTAAACACAAAGTCGTTCGATTAATTCGTGGGTGTATGATAGATATACGATATAAATTTAAACAGTTAAAAATATATATATTTTTATAAAAATGAAAAGTGCGCTACGCGTTTGCATGCAGCCACTTCGCGAGTCTGAATTTTGCAGGTTGACTTTTTGATTTTTGGGCAGATCTACATATCTGGAAGCACCACAGGATCGGTTGCAGAACAATTTTAAAGTCTTGCCATCATAATTGGACTTTGAGTAGGCCACTCAAACAGATAGGTGTTATTTTTACCTAAAGTGTTTCAGCTCTGACTACCACCACCATGTTTTACAGTTGAGGAAGTGTTAGTTTGCAGTCCCAAATAGCTTCTTGCATTTAGGCCTAAAGGTTTGGTACATGTTGGCTTGTAGCCATTTGCAAACAGGACCTTTTATGGCTTTATCCTCTTGCCGCTCTTCTATAAATGCCACATTTGTGCAGCGCATGACTAATATTTGTGCTTTGGATGTTATTTTATGACCTAACCACTAATCTGCTGCACAACTTTAACTGAACTGGACATATCAGATAAAGCGCAAGAGGAAACTCAACATAAATGCCCCTTTATAACGATCCCTGCCGTGGAAGTAAATAAATGTTTCTGTTTGTAATAGACTGACATGTCATGTAAACATCATCTTCAGTATTTTGCATGCACTGCATGTAATCATTTTAACCTAAACCCATTCGCCCTTAAACTTCCAATTTAACCCGCTTTGCATTGTAATCCCTTTATCAGTCCCAGAGAGATTTTTCTTTTCTTTCTTTTATTTCTTTTTCTGCTGAATTCCTCGTCTTCTGTGTGGAATAGAAAGTTTGTTGCCCTAGATTTGTCTGTCCTTGATACTCTTGGGGAAGGGGCGGGGGGCTTAATGGGAACATAATGACATCAGCGCAGATTTACCTGGGCAGAGGCCTGCAGATAAATGGGTCAGAGGGATGTGAAGATGATGGTGCCACTCAGCAGGAGGAAGACAAAACTCACATCTTTTTATTGTAAGTATTCTAAATTATACTACTAATTATACTACATTATACTACAAGCTGACTTGTAGTATAATGTCCATCTCGCCTCCACAGAAACTTCTTTACTGGAATATTCTTCTCCGTTTATTTAAAACGGTACTAAAATTATAGCTTTGTTTACCTGATTTGAGCTTTTTTTTTTGTCGATGTTGCCGTTTTCAACCATAAAGCGCATCTTGTGTCGATTCTTTGTGGCTTAGAAGTAGAATATAATCAAAATTTTTTGGTGATATCACCAAGTAGCTAGCATGCTTGTTTAGCTTAGTTAGCGCATTTGACAGCGTGTTTACCCAACCTGCTAAAATCCACTGCAAATGTTTCACTTCTTTGACGTAATCCTGTCAAATTCAAGATGGCACAGAAGAAAATTTTATATTTTTGGTAATTTTGGACCTTTTTTTCCCAACCAATTTGTCACTGAAAGTCTCACACTGACGATTTGTCAATTTTTAAAAATGTTTTTTTTTTTTAAATCTACTTTGACGAGCGTGCATATTAACTAGAAAAAGGTAATTGGGTAATAAGATACATGAGCAGGGCTTTTTTAGCAAATTTTGCTGGATGATAAATTGTCCCGGAAGTTATTGCGATAAACGATATAATATTGCTGTTTTGAGAGCATTTTTTCCAAGTAAAAACAATGCAAGAACCCATTCTCAGAAATCAATAAACTTTAAATTCCGATGAACATTTAACACTGGAACTGGAAGATATTTTAAATATCCAAAAATAACTAAACAAAACAAACAAGAAATAAAATGAATCATGGAGCCTCTGTAAGCAAAATCTGTCCTTCAAAATAAGAGCAAGTTGAGACCAAAGCACCAGTCTAAAAACTTTTACCATCCAGTTTTTGGTAGGAATAGGAAAAAAATATATATGCAAGCGAAAATTATTGAATTTCTTTTAATTTATCATGCAATTTATCATGACCTATTGATTATTGTGACAGACTTAGAGGCAAGTTAGAGAAGTGAGGGTCAGTTTGAATACGACGAAGAACTCCACGATTGATTGTTTTGTAATAAAGCTCATATTGGAACAAAGCTGTCTGGTGAAAAAACAAAACAAAAAAAGTCTATGATTTGACAAGACCAGACTAGTAACCAAAAAA
Source organism: Poecilia latipinna (assembly GCF_001443285.1). Lineage (NCBI taxonomy): Eukaryota > Metazoa > Chordata > Actinopteri > Cyprinodontiformes > Poeciliidae > Poecilia > Poecilia latipinna. Next base: position 293,277 of record NW_015112930.1, on the reverse strand, counting down.
GCACAGGTGAGGTGAGGGAATACTCCCATTTTGGTGTTAGTTTTGGGTTTTGTGACTAGATAAAGCAAATGGCAACAATCTACACCATTAAAGAGCAGCTAATATAGCAAGAGAAATCCATACACGCAAAAAACTTATGACTGAGAAAGAGGCAAAATGAAAATGTAAGATAGAAGACTGTGCATCTAACACTGTAAACAAATCAGATTTGGAATCCTCCACCCCTCATTCCCCCCCCCCCCCCCCCAAAAAAAAAAAAAAAATCCTTGCATCAGCTTGTTTTGGAGCTTTGGCTCTTAAAATTTTTGATTTGATTCGTCTCAGTTCGGCTCCAATCCATTCCGCCTTCAAAACCGGCCAAAGATAGCTCTGTTTGGTTACTGAATGCAAGCTGCAGCACACAGGGGGTCATTTATGCAACACAATGACAGCCTCTGACATGTCGGCGCGCCTGTAAAGCAGTCGGTCCATCTGTGCTTGGCCTAGTTTTTGGGTTATGTGGTGCATTTCCAAACCCCATTCTCAAAGGGGACAGACAGAGGCGCTGAGTGTGTCTCTGTCTGGTCTGTCACTGGATAAATATAGCCATGACATTCAACCAGCCCGTAGTTTAGTTTGTCAATTCATTTTGGGAGGCACAGCATAATTAAATGCCCCAGTAGGGAATAAACTCACAAGCCAGAGTCTGAATGAAAAAAAAAAAAAAAACAGAAGCGTTGCACAATTGCAGTAGCTTGCAAAGCGAAGAAGAAGCACACGCATAGTTTTTGTTACTTAGACACAGCAGGCATGAACATGCCTTGAGTCAACATGCTAATTGTTGTTCTCAGAAGAAAAAAAGAAGAAGAAGAAGAAGAAGAAGAAGAAGAAGAAGAAGAAGAAGAGAAAGAAGAAGAAGAAGAAGAAGAAGAGAAAGAAGAAGAAGAAGAAAAAGAAGAAGAAGAAGAAGAAAAAAAACTGGCATCCCTTTAACTTCACTCGCAGCTCTGAGGTGTCGGCTCAACCAAGTGCGTAATGGCTACCAGCAAACTTAGCTAATTTGGCACGAGAAGAAAGGGGAAATCTCTGGCATCTGAATTTTTATTAGGGAGGAAACATTAACGAGTTGTGTGTGTGCGAGTACAAATGAGACACCTGATAGGAAAAGTGTGATACTTTGCGAGGGGGGAGGAGGTAGAGAGCGCTCAGAGGTTTTAAAAGGCGAGGGTATCCTCTGACACACTTTAGTGGGTGCATAGTGCAGGCTCCCCTTGCACATTAGCAGTGGAGAATGCACTGGTTTGCAATCTTGCTATAGGCGGATCTCGCTTGTTTGTCTGTGCACTGTGCTGACATTTTCCCAACATGCATTTACTAAATAAATTTTTCCTTGTTTGTCCTTTCTTTAAGAGTTAAGGAATGCATCATTTTTGGGTATAAGTAGCTCTTGTGCCGCAAGATGGGGTAATAAAATATTACCACTATTCCCTTTCATCGCAAAGAAGTCTTCGATTGCTTGAGGAAATGACTTCCTCTGGTAATATGAGTCTCGGATATAAAGGCGAGCCAACGTTATATCAATTTTTGCGACTTTTATTTTGATGTGTAAAAGAAAGCGGCTCCTCAGTTCCTCCACTGACTTACTGATGAATCTACAGTAACGAAACTAGAACAGGTTTCCTCTCCGATAAAGAGACTTGGTCTTCATTTGCAATAATAAGTTGGTATTCTGATCAATTTTGCATGAAAATAAAATAAATCGGATTGACGTGTCGGAAAAAGCAACACGCATGGTTATGACGGAGCAGAACGCTGTGAATTCCTCACTGTGGTCTCAGTCTATTCAGGATGGAAACAAATCTAATGGGGAAACCCCGAAAATGAATTGTTAATCCTTTGAAACCACATATGAATTAGCCAAAGATACAAGCAACAATACCTTGACCAGGCATAACATTATGACCATTAAAAAGTGACGTATAAAGAAGATGTGGGCAAGCCCAAGGAATTTCAGCTAATACAATAATGGCCAAAATACCAAATCGTGATGATTTTATCACTTGGTAGGAACATCGTCTAAACTGTAGAACTTGTGGGAAGATCCTGGTCTGCAGTTGACACCAACTATTAAAAATGATCCAAGGATCCAGTGGTGAACTGGAAAAGGCGCATTGATGGTGGTCCTATCCAACAGACAAGCTGCTGCAACTCAAGAAATCAAAGCTGGTTTTGGTGGAAAGATGCCAAAATGCAAATTATACCTCAGTTTGTTGCATATGGAACTGCATAGACTTGACTTGCCCTCCAAATTCAAGCATTTGTGCGAAGTGCTAGACAAACAATTCTGATTCACTGTTTGTCTAGTACACTAAGTAATTTGTGGACTTTCTGCTAACATTTCAGCGCCAGTACCCGCAGCACATTTTTCCAGGGATCTATTGGTGTCTATGCTGCAAGAAGTCATGGTATGTTTTGGCATCAAAACGCGACCAACACTTCAAAATAACTTTTTTTGCTCTCCAATATCATTCTCACAGTTTATAATTATCCAAAATCTTGCCTTGTCTCATCCTCATAAAACGAAATAATTCAATATTTCACATTTTAGAAAATGAAAAGTTTTGGGGGGGAGGGGGGAGGAGTTGAGGAACTGGTTTTATGTTGTCATTACATAACTGGAAGCAGTCCAGTTGACTTTATTAATCCAGTTACGGGCTACACCACGGGGGATTCATAACCATTTCAATCAATCCAGTTATCTAACCTTTCTGCTTGTGCATAAATTACTCCAAAACAAATCCTTCCACTCACAAGCTTGCGGTGTAAAACTGTCACAGAGTGCTGAAAATAAGAATTTAGGTTAGTGTGTTCACCTGAGGGCAGAACAGCCTCTCTGTACCTGCCGCTGCAGCTTGTGTAAGCCGTGCTGTGAATGAATGCGTAACATGTAAGGCGAGCGGTCTGGGCCGGATTGATGCGGCTGAGTAGGGCATGAATAATGGAAGCCGAAGCAGAGCGAACGGGGCTGTAGGAAAAGCCGGGGCTTTTCTTTGAGGATGCCCTCGGTGTTTCCAAAACCTGCATAAAGGGAGAAAGAAATAAAAAATCTCTTTATACGATATTTAAACACTGCTGCTGATTCGAACGACTCGGCTAATGAATCACTGACGATTTGCATTCGCTTTGGAAACGTGTACTCTGGTGTGTCGCTGCTGAAAAAGAAACCATAGCTACAGTGCATGGCGTGAGTCAGAGTCAACATGACTATGTTTAAAATGTTAAGGTTGCTGTTGTCTGTTTGTGCAGCTTAGGCGAACACCAGACAGGGATATCCCTGGGAATCTGGACACTCCTTGGACCAACTTCGACTATGAACTTAACCTTTTAACTCCGTCTTTGTTTATCCCGGGACAGATTAACCGATCACACCCTCTGAACTCACTAGTTCACTCTTGGACGTTACAACAGACCATTACACTTTGATGCAAAAAAAAAAAAAGAAAAAAAGAGTAAAATTTAATTGCAGTATTAATCACCAAATCATATGGGTGGATCCCTCAGTGCAGTCTAGACATTATTACTTTGGATTTCAGAGAGAAGCTGATTTTTGACCTCAGACAAAAGCAGCTTGTGCCTCCACATACTTATTAGATTCAAGGTGCGTACAACATGTAATCAGTTTACTTATAAATAAACATAAAATATTATTATTTCCTAGTTGAAACCAGGTACAAAGACTTCTTTCCTCACTCTCTGAAGTTAAAGCAGAATAAGTCATATATTTTAATTGATGGTTATCTCTGATACTGACCCAAATGTATGAAAACTTTTGAATTTGAGGAAATTTATAAAAGTTTTCTGGCATTTAGCAAATAGAAATAATTTTGGTAATTCTAACCCTAACCCTACCCTATGTTCAAAACAATTCAAAATACAAATTTATGAAACGGTTGAGGAGTGCCATTTTTTATTTGTATTTTTATTTGAATTTTAACAAATTTAATTAATTAATATATTTTTACTAAGTTTGTCTCCTATAACTTGAGCTCCATAGTTTTAATGAACAACATGCATCCTTAACTGAATATAAAAATGTACATTGTTTCTGTAACCAAAAAGTACAGGAGCTCCCACTTCTTGTTTCATATAGAAAACATTTTAAGATTTGGCTCCTGGAAAGCAAAAAAAAAAAAAAAATCATGACTATGTTTAAACTATTAAGCTTTTATACAAATTTTACCGCATAGTATTTAATTTCTTTGTTCTTTTTCTTATTTTTTGTGTTCGAGAGATGGACATTAGCTATAATCGGCTATAATCTCATGAAATTAATGTGTTTAATGTGTATAGTCCGGTTTAAAAAAAAAATCAAACTGACTTGAACTCTCCTGGAAAGATATTTGACAAATGGCTATTTTCCATGAAAACAGAAGTGGAAATGTGAGGTGAAAGGCTGAAATAAACATCAGCAGCTTGTTCTATGTACTTGTTTATGCTTGTCATACAAAGAATTATAAAACATCAGACCAAGCTGTTGTGTTTTGATTTATATGTACTCTGTAAAGCTAATGCGTCATGCCTAACCCGTCAGCCAATGGAGGTGTTAAATTGGTCGGTGTGGGCTTCCGCTTATGCAGGTATCAAAAATGATCACATTTGTATATAAGTGCATTTTGTCAACAATAACTCCACCGAGAAGGTCACACGTGACTCTTTGCTCTGCATCGGTTATCGTAACCTATGCCTACTCTCCAACTGTGTTTGTTGCCATATCAGAGTGTGGATTACGTCGTATTGACATTCAACAGGACACGGCGTGGCCACTTGTCAACAGTGGAAGATTCTTCAGAGGGCGAGGACTCGAAGTGACACGGGAAGGTGTCGGGGCGGAGCTTTGGTGTTGCCATTTTCCAACCAAATAGTGGCAGGCTTAATTTATGTACCTCCAACAGAGACGTGTCCTTCAAGTTATGCTGAAAATAAAACAGATACGTCTATGATGTCTTTGCTATTTTGACTTTCATCACCTCCTTTGCTATGTAAATCATTTGTTGTTTCTGGCTCCCGGCACCCTTGTCACTCTCTCTCCTGGAACACTTTGTGCTCTCGCTAGAGGATATCATTCCCTTGAGGGCACAGGATGGACAGCATGGACATGCTGCGGCAGTACATTGTCTTCCCCATATCACAGTTTAAATTGTTCTTTGGCTGTTTAAAAATTCAAGAAGTTTGGGGTTGAGTGATTTATGGATTGTCAGGGAAAGCTCAGAAAGCTGTTTCATGGTAGGCCACAGCTGTTGTCTCTTTAAGTAATTACGGTCTCCGGGAACACAAATTTAACAAACTGACACGTACAGCAAAAGTCATTTTTGTTAGTGAGTCAATCACTTTCAGCATCTGTTGAATGCGTATGTAAACTGGAAGAGGTGTCGGTAAAACTTGCTGTCGTGGAGGAATTTTTTTTTTTTATTATTATTACCAATCCGTTGTAGTTCTTTTGAGATAAGCCGAGAAGCTCATTCAACTCAGCCAACACTCTTACTTTTTAGGTGATTAAACTTTACAAATGCATCCATTAAACTGAAACAATCCATACCCACCAGGGAGATGTTTTCTACTGACTGACTTTGACAATGGAAGATTTAAAATAATTACTGTAAAATAAAGGGTAAACGGTCTCAATGGAAGACCGGAACCATGATAGAACGTAAAATCAAGTATCAAGAAAATACGAAATTTGAATTAGATTTACTATCCTCTCTATGATTCATGACAATACATATCTACAAAAAAATGATACAGATTGTCCAACAACTATAACGAATAATGACCAGGATTGTCCCGAAACTTGTCAGTCTCTTCTACTTCTCTTCCAAAGTGAGTTAAATTTTCAGTCTTGTTTTGTTTTTGTTTTTTTTCTGAATGTATTGCAACTTCATGTAGATCAAGTGATAAGCTGTTGCACTGGTGTCAAATCCCTTCCTCAGTCATAATGTCAGAGTACTGGAAGTCACCCCTTGCAAAATGGAAAGATGCATTGAAAAACTTACTTTAAAGTCACTAATCCCTGTTTTTAGAACATAAGTGGAACATTTTATTACCAGCACAAAGCCAAAGTCCTGACTTCACCCCCTGTTGAGGCGTGGGAACGGTTCAAAGTGAAATTTAAGAGTAAGAGAGTATCTGTCAGTTATCGGGTGTCAGAAGTTGGCCAAAGGCAAAGCAATTTTGTGGAATCCCGCCAGCATGCGAAGACCAAAGCATACCTTTGAAAAGTTCTTTCAGCTTGATCTCAGAAGTATGTTATTAATTCTGCTTAAATCTGAGAGTTAGTTTCATGAAGCTGCTTGACTTGGTAAGCTTCAGGTGTAGCATTCAGATCCTGATCCGCAACATTAATAGAGTAGTAGAACTTTAATTTTTTATTTGTATTTTGAGATGCAAAATTCTCAAGCTTCTTGTACTTAAAACCGTTGACAGGGGTACATACAAAAGCAAAGAAGTTGAGGGTGCAGAAGTTAACTATTGTTACTAAATAAAAATAGTACCACAGCAAGTAAATCTAACAGATTTTCAAGCTAGGACAAAGAAAATGCTCAAATTGGGTGTGATATCATTGTCATATCTGAACTCTCACTTTTAAGGGAAAAATATAAATATCCTATTTGACCCAGTATAATGTCTATAAGTATAATTCTGACATTTAATTTTGCTTCCACTCATTTTCTGGTTTAGGTTTAAGTATTACTATTTCATTGTTTAGATGTGCTCTGTTGGAGAAGCCACAAAAGTAGGACTTAAATAGAAAGCTACTTGGATAACTTTGCTTTTTACTGTGTCATTAGTAGAGACCTGGAAGCCACCTATTGACATGGAAAATGTATTTCTCCATTCTTGTTTAAAATGGACATTTGGACGACATTATGACAAGGCAGGCTGTTTCTAAGTTCAAGAAACTTCATCAATGACAAAATGTATGGATTTTTCTAGCTTCAGACCTAAGCTGAAGAAAGTTGCGTATGTCTAACCTTGTGCAACCAGTTCCTAACATACTATGCAGACGCTCTGTCTGCACTCACAAAGACTCAGTCACTTCGGCTTGCAGACACTAGTAATTATTTGACCTCATGAGACCACTGTGCATCTAACCTTCAGCCCAAGATGGTCTGGTGATCATTTGGCAACAAAAAACAAAAAATGAGACGTGAGACGTCACAGCAAAACTGTGCTAATCACCCATAACTATTTAGTGAATGTTTAAATCTTGGTGACTGACTTCCATTGTCCCATCCTGGAGTACCTCACATGTGCACAGGAAGTCCGTGATGACGAAGGCCAGCTGCTGATGGGAGCAAAGACACACCAAGTAAACAAACCGTTCAACAGCAAGCGCATTTAACTGTCAGTCATTCGATTCCAGATGATCACCTCTCAGCCATTCGGAAATTTCACACCTTTGAGCGTGAACTTTGTGTCAACCCTGTCATGACAGCAACATCCGGAGAGCGCAGATATAGACAGAATGTGTGCTTGTGTGTGCTTCAGGGGCAAGAGAAGGGGAAGAAGGTGTTTCCATGCTTAATCACATGTTGACACCAAGGACTGCTGAGGTGCTATGCAATGCACCTCAGCAGTCATAGATGCCAGCTTAAGATGAAAGAGAAAGGTAAAGCAGACTGCTAAAACATTTATTGACCCATCTGCTACATGAAAGCTATTTATTTAAGCAAATAATTAATGGGTTTCACACTTACCATAAATATTTTATAATGGGGAAGATTTTGGATAATTTCTGTTGAAAGTACATTTAAAGATTTATCTTTTTGTTCCCACACAATAATATTATTAAGAACAAGGATGGAATGTAAAGAGAGTCATGATGTGTAGTGAAGATGGAGGAACCAAATGCAGTGAGGCAGTGAAGTTTGAAGTTTTAATTTAAAAAATTTAGAACCAAAACAAATACAAAAATCACAGGGAACACAGGGAGCCAGAGCAGAACAAAAGTCACAGGAACCAGGCACAAACAAGGAAGTAACAGGATTTAACAGGAGGAACAGGCAAGGAGTGACTGAGAAAAGGTTGTGTGTATACTGGGGAGAGAAAGAGAGATAAAATGGTACAGGGGCGAGAGGGAGAGCACATAAACTGGGTAACAAGGAATATGAATCTTACACTAACAAAGAGATAAGGAACAAAATAAAACTAGAGCAACTAAAGAACAGAAAGAAAGCTGATCTATTCAAAGAGGCTAAGAAACACAGAATAATAATAATAAAACTAGACACAACCCCCAAAATAACTCAAAACCATCCAGGACATGACAAAGAGTTCAGCACTCGGAGAGATAAATATGGGTAAGTACAACCACAAACTTCAACATCATTGTTTTTGTGCTGTAAGAAATAGAAAAACCCAAATAGCTTTAGAATTGCAAAGCCGAAAGAAAACAGTACATGGTTTTAAATTTTTCTTTTGAATAAAAACAGCAGCCAAGAATTGGTTGCATTCCTCAAAACTGAGACTCATGAGTGTGAACCATCAGTTTGCCTCACAGCAAACATGAAAAAAGAAGAAAAAAAAATCTTAAACTGCACTTTTGGGAATACAGGCAAAATGTTAGGAACCACAGCAGTGGGTTAAACAATTATTGTTCTACACTCAAATATTTTTGGAATATGCTTTGGCTTAAGCATGCATGGCATTTTGTTTTGTCTGAAAAGAAATTTCACAACATGTCAGAAGGCTATGTAAAATGAAGATGTAAGGAATTGTGAAACATCCTAAAAAGTGAAAGATGACACTTTGCAAATGGTGTGTGGTTGTAAGAACGAGAAAAAAGGAATAAAATTTCACTGAATCTGAACCTAAACATTTGTCCGGCCTAATAGGTGAAGGAGTTGCTTAAACAAAAGATTTGAGTCTTGCTTCATTTTTTTTTCTTTCTCTGTTGACAAAGCCCAGCGTCAAACAGACAGAAGTTAAGCAATTTCATCTCCAGTAAAAGGAAGCAAACATTCAAGGGCCACTTCACTTTTTTGATACAAAACAAAGAGGGAAATGCAGGTTTTGCAACTTTTTCAAATAACACCTCTCTCTCAACTCAACTCAACCTAACTGCATGAGATAGTTTGATATTTGCACCAGTGCAGAGCGCAGTAGGAGTTCACATTTGTGGAAAATCACTCAAATGAAAAAAAAAAAAGGTTAAACTCTACCTCTCAAACAAATTAGTAATTTATTTAAATTATTCCTCTAAACAATGGTAAATATCTTTTATGAGCGAACTGAAAATACCTTCCATGGATGTAAAACCTTGACCAAAGAAGTAGCTAAATTAAAACGCATTGCACAATTTCATCCCGATAAACACAGTCAAGCATTTTCAGACAGGAACAGAGCTTTCCAATAGCACAGAATTTGTAGGACCCATAAACCTCAGAATACGAAACAAAAACAAAACAAAAAAACAACAACAAGCTGACAAAATACTCTTACATCAGTAAGAAGACCACTACTGATGTCTAAACATGATAGAAAGGTAGTTCGGGGACAATCAGACGAGTCTGATCGAGCTTGATATGTTTTATCTAAATTTGGGTATATTCTCTTAAGAAACATCACATTTTCAGGAAATTCTTCTGGGTTGAATAATGACAAAAACTTCCCGATATGAAAACAAGATGTCCATGGATGTCCACTGTTTGGAAGGTTGTTTCAAACCTTATTAAGTGCAGTTGCAGTTCGCTGCTTTAAACCTAGCCAGACACGCTTGAGGGCATTGGACCTTGCCAGGGTCTCTTTCCTCCTGCGTTCCCACTAGTCTGGTGTAGAGGAGGGGGGTGGCTTACCCTCTGTGGATGAAGAAACCCAAACCTCAACAGGCCCTTTTGTGCCGCAGCTTCAAAAGGAGCGGCGGTACGGTGGGGGGCTTTGATCATGGGGGCTAGCACAAGAGGGGAAAGGGCTTGGTTTTGGGAAACGGGGAGGAGCAGACACCCCTGCTCGTGAGCTAATAAAAAGACACCAATGCACAGGTGCAGAGAATTTTTTGGGGGAAAAAGGTGCGGACCCATTGTGCGCACACAGACGTTTATAGTCTCATGCACGCATTGTCACATGACTGACAAATGATGGCTGCCTCTTTGAAGCCCACCTGTGTTTGTACCTGAGGGCAAAGTCGCACAATTATTCTGTGTTCTGGTTGCGGCTTTGCGGTCTAATGTTTCACTGTGAATGCCTCTGAAGACTGAATGGATCTGGCTCTGCTGGAATTTATGAGTTTTGCCCCAATGTATGCCAAAGTGAGTGTGCACACACTCATTCATGCTGAAAGTTGAACCAACGAGCAAGATCTTTTCACCAGACATGTCAAATTGTGCTTGGTGCTTGCATCAACGTCATGTCTTTTAAAAATTTTTAAAGGTAGAGTGTCTGCCATATTTAAAGAGGCTTGACCCAGTCATCCAGGGTTTGATTCTAGATTCTGGGATCTTTCTCTCTACCCGATTTTCTGTCCGATCTGCTGCAAGAAAGTAACATCTTAAGCCCAGGAAACCAAGTGAGAACCATTATCCACAATTGGGGAAAACATGGAAGCGTGATAGTGTGGTGGTTTGGGGGCAACTTTACTTCTTCATGGCCTGGACGTCTTGCCGTAATTAATGAAGGAGATTGTCTGGCCACCATTTTCTTAAAACTTAAGTACACTTGAATTGATCAGCAATACAGTGACCCAAAGCACACAGCTGCTCCAATGACTGGCGAAAAAACACAAAAACATTGCTTCAATGCTTAAATCTGACAGATTTAAGGTTCCTCATGCTCATCAACCTTCAAAAAGATTAGTGGGTTCCTTCACAGTGACAACCTTGATGGGAGTTGTTTTGGCCAAGATCGGCACAGTCCACAGAGTTGGGGTGGAATTATCAGTAACTTTGTTTTCGTTTATGTTATCTCACCCTGACAATGCAATTTAATGATCCAAAACATTTAAGCCAAACAAACAAAAAAAGGACAAATATGGGGGTTTTCACAGCACTGTAAGGACATATGAAGTGAAAATTGATCAAGAGATCTAAATAGGGATTACAATTTATTTCCTTAAACTAGTTGGTATTATCCAGCGATTTACTGACGGATGTTTTGGTAATTCAGCAGATCCCAGCGAGTTTTCTTCTATGTCTGATGACTTTTTGCCAGCAGTGATTTTCTCTGGGAAATCTCTTGTGGTATTTTTCATCTATCAACTGCCTCCCAGGCCCCCTTCTGCAGCATGCCGAGCTAATCCGTGCTCAGATGTACACCTGTTTATGTTACTGTTACCGGCTAATGGGAAAGAGGTGACCAGCACAGCAGTGTGCAGTCACAACAGGTCTTAATAAGGAGGAGAGCGAAGGGGAGTGAAGGGGGGCTTTGGGGTGCGTAGATACTCCAAACACAACAAGGCGAAAGAATGTTGAGAATTGCTAAAGTTTTCGCTGTAGTTTTCCACAAACGAAAGGGCAAAGCGAGTTCTCAAAAGACACGAGAACGCAAACAGTCTGCTGGCTTCCTGAAAGCGAGCAAATGACAGGATCAAAAGAGTGCTCTGTTAATGATTTCACCGCTCAAACAAAGCGGCAAAAAATACCTGCAGACAAATAAAACTTTGCGCGGTAAAAATTTAGGTGTCCTGTTTTATGCCCGTGACAGTCACATGTGGCGGGGTTCCCAGCGGGAAAAAGACCAGAGGGGAGAGAGCCGGACATCCACAAACAAGCCGGTGGTCGCCTCGCAGCAGAATGGTCAAACAACGGAAAGTCACAGCCTGTCTTCGTCAGGGGGTTAATTCTGTTCCCTGATAAGAGGTCAAACAGTGGATCGGCACCAAAATTAGCCCGGCGATAAGAGCTTGGAAATAGTTGAAAGTTGTAGTGGTTTATAAACTTTCCTTAAATCTTTTTTTTTTTCCCACGTTAAATCCAGAACGTTCAGTTTATTTTATGCGTCACACCAACTCAAAGTGACGCATAAACGTTAAGTGGAAGGGAAATAGTTTTTTTTGTTTGTTTGTTTGTTTGAAAAGCATTCCAAGAATATTTTCAGTGAAAATATTGTAAAACACATTTGGATGATAACATTCAGACAGAAACGCAATGACATGGTTTAGATCTGGTATGTGGGCCAAAATTGTTGAAGGCCACAAAAATTAGATTTTATTTTAAAATTTCAAGAAGAAAAAAAAGAATATGGAAAAGTAAATGTATTGTGTAAAGTTCTCTTAATCATATTGATCCAAAGTAATTCATTTCACAGAGATTTTAGTTTGATTTTAGTTTACCATCTGCATCAAACAACCAGATTAGTTTTATTCCCTAGCGATGGTAGGGGACAATTGGACACCTCTCATTTAGATCAAAAACATATTCATGTGTTAGGATGGTGTAGTCAAAGTCCAACTGGGAAACATTTAAAAATAGATGTTCATAGACACTTCCCATCAAATGTGGACGTTTTGCAAAGAGCAATATGTTAAGATTTTGACATCTCACATTTCATAATCGAGTTTAAAAATAAAATATAAATTTGCGTTGGCCCGTCACAAGAGATCTCTCGTAAAAACCCAAATAAAGATGGCGATTGTATCTTAATGAAATATCGTATTCTTGCATCTTCCAGACATCAAGGCTGGCTCCAGACCTCACAACACTCCTGGCTCTGTTTGGAAACTGCCAGTTGGAAATGGCAAACCGCGCAGAAGAATGTGACTCGGGGACTGTTTGCACACAAGCTCCGCGTTGATGAAGGACAAAATCCGACCAATGAGAAGTGGAGGTGTTCTCCCTGTTGTGGAAAGTTTACGATAACTGCAATCATAGTTTCCTACTCAGCTGACAGACACGGCGGCTCTTGGAAACAGTTGGCGGTGTGGTCACACCCCCTGCGTGACTGCAGGGTCTTTGGAGCAGCACAGGCAGGGGTTTTGTTGATGAACTACATAAAACAAGAGAAAAAAATGCGCCCAGCGTGCTCTACCTATTAGATTATGGGCGATGAGGAGAGGTGGTGGAAAATGTGCGTCCTGTTTTCAGTAGGAGACAAAACCAGGACGAAACAAATTGTAAAAGTGTCCCGACAAAAACTGCAGGTGTTAAAATTACCTGATGTAGTCACACAAAAGGCGGAAGACCCCTTTAAAGTCCCAATCTCCCACTTTGTGGGTGAATTTAAGCTCTTTCTTCAGAAAACAGATGGAAAGCAGAGGACTCGGGCAATTATTTAGATAAACCTAATGTGTAATTGTTTTAAACCGATACGTATGCTGACATTTCACACTGTTTCCGCTGTTTAGCCAATGCTGTAGCGTGATTGTCTGCTTACAGGGACAATGCTAGAGTGACACAGATACCGACACTGAAGCACAATAACGCTCTGTGATGCTTACAGAAAATTTAAAGTGCGACTGATTTTTATCAGCCACTATTCATTCACTCAAGCCTCACTTCCAGGGAAACCGTTTTATTTAACTTGCAAAAACGTTTCCTGTAGAAGCAGCTAGTGGGCGTATGGCGGCCATCTTTGCCATTCAAATGCTTGACTTTGGTGTTTAAGTTCCGATGTCCGAGTTTCGGGTTGACCCGCTCTCGCTGTGCTGGTTTGTTTGGTCTCAGTTGCAGTGGGGTTCACTTAAAAAGGTTTTAAATGAGTGTCTTTGTGATACTGTGCAGGAATTGGAAGACGTCACAAAAACAAGAAGAAAAAAAAAAGCTGGTCAGCCTGGCTCAGACTGCTGTTGACTTTTCCAGGATGAGGTGTTCTCACGAAAAACGTAGGAATTGAAGAGCAAATAAAAGAAAAATACACACGAAGTGGCAGTGGTATTTTTTTTTTTCACTTCCCCATTTGGTTTTATTAGTTTGTTGTTTCCTGCTTGTCACACATCCAGAAAACCAACGCTTTATTTTGTTTTTCCATCAGTGTCCACATGATCGCACTTTTTGTAATGATCATGTGACATAACTTTTTTTTTTTTCTGAAAACATGTTCTGTTTCAAAACATGTAGAAAAGAAAATGCTTCCAAGTTCAGCCTGCAAAACTGATTACCTGGTTTTGCTTGATTCAAGATGCCATCTTGTAGACTGATGCAAATTTGTGGAATCTCTCAGAAAATTTAAATTGTAGATTTATAAAATTAGACCTTTTTTTTGAGAACTCGAGTAAAATAACGATGAAACCTCTTTAACAACTTGGAAGCTGGTGGCATGCCAGCCAAGAATGTAAGTTTAGGCCACTGTAACTTTAATTAATTTACACTTTCTTTCAGGATCATTGTACATGCAATCAGCCAGTAGGTGCTGCTGTTTGCAAATCTGGAAAATAATGTTTAATTGCATTCATTAAAGGTCTGTTGAACGGCAAAAAAAAGAAAAAAAAAGAAAGAAATCCGACCTCGCCTCTGGGAGTTACACCACTTTTCCTTTTGGTTGGCAACGGATTGGCAAAGACTAAAATCCAAACAAGTCTGAAACCCTTAAAATCCCTATAAAGAGCTCATGTGAAAAAAATAGTGGCCTCGATCCAACATGGCCGACTTTCTGTTGAGCTTAGGGCAAACCTCCAAGAGTCTTTATTGTCTTTCTTGGAGAGTTCATCATGTACCAAGTTTTATGACTTTGGAAGACACTCTTTCAAGGTCCTTCGGTCTTCTTCATCACAGTGATCAATGTGTGTGGACAGTTTCATGGGCTCATTGTGGTGTTCAGACCTCCAAAAATGCAATTAACTTGGAAGAAAAAGAGCAGAAGTCAGAAACTGAATTATAATAAACATCTACATTTCAATAGGCCTGCACACTCTTTATTTTCTCGAGCCTAATTAATTACAGCTTTGAAGACTTTCACATACTTGTGGTAGTAAAGAAAGAAAAGTTAAGAAAACCGTGATTGAAGCCTCGCTGCTTTTATGGGATTTCAGATGGAAGAGTAGCAGCTAGGTGCTGCTAATTAAATGCCTTCGCCTCTATAAAATGGACAGTTTGTCTCTTTGGAGCACAGAGGTTTGTGTTAGTGCTGTGCCCAGAATAAAAAACATAAAAACAACCCGACGGTTTACCAGCACAAACAGTTTATGCTAACGCTCAGCCGTGGTCATGAATTGGGCTTGTTTTGAAGTTGCTAGCTTGTAGTCAGTGAGTTGAAAATATTACACCAAAGTACACCAAAGTGCTTCTGGGGTCAAATATAAGGCTATTTTTCCAACTGCTCAGGCTGAAATTAGATCACTGACAGGAGAATTATTCTGAACATGGCAGCCAAATCGACAACAGAATGACTGAAAAAGGAAAGAATCAGGGCGTTGCTACGGCCCAGTTATGCGTCAACCTAAAACTGAGAAGAACTGCCCAGAAACAAATTCATACAAATTTGAGTGTACCGAACACAGTTTGATCTTCACTGTCAATGTACAACTAGCATAGAGAGCCTCAACAAGAAACTGCTGTGTAAACGTAAATTTAGATTGCTAGCAAAGGAATGCTAACAATCTGATGCCACGATTCAGTCAATAATTCAATCACGTTTATTTGTGTAGCACATTTCAGCAGCAAGGCAGTTCAAAGTGCATTGCACCATAAAAACACAAAGTTACAAAGTTGTAAAGAAAACACCATATGGTCAACAACTGCAAAAACATTACATTTTGATGATTTTGGCTATCACCAAAATCGTGCATATCAAATGTGTTTTGTTTATTATGGTTCAAAAGCAACTCTAAACAGGTGGGGCTTTTAGTTTTGGTGTAAAGGAACTCAGTGTTCCAGCTGTTTAGCTGTTTTCTGGACGTTTGTTCCAAATTTGTGATGCAGAGGCATCATTTTCACGGTGAAAACATGTGAAATGCTGTGCAAAAACTCCCCTGTCGATATTCAAATGTTGGATTTTCTTTCGGTAAAGTAATAGCACGAACCGCTCCGCAGCCTGTCAGCAGACAAATTTTCATCATCCCTGCTTATTTCCCTTCGTTAACAACTGTTTTCCACTTTTACTAGGGTCTCCTTTTACTAGCCGAGGTCACACGCGATAAAAGAAGGTGAGGGAAGAATGTGGCGGGGCGTGGAAGAAAAAAAAAAAAAAGAAAAAATAGAATGCTTTTTGTGTGAAACAGACTGTTGCAGAAGCAGCGGCAGAAATAAAATGACTTCTCCTCACAGGTTTCCTCTCCTTTGAAGAGGGGATTCCTCCTTCGTTTTTTTGAGAATGAAAATGATTAACGCCTTCATTGTTGCCATGCCGACATGCGGTCTCTGGGAGCATTCCTGCCCACAGATCAAGGCGACCCTGTAATTACCTACAATACATCCACACTTCCATTAGTGAGAAAGAGACTGAAAAATAATAATAAAATAAACAAAGGGTATTTGGCAGTTATTTGCACAGTTTTTTTCTCCCAATATGGCACTTAGAGTTGGAAGATCACACATATCTAACAAGGCATGTGACAAACTCTTACTGAGAGCAACACCGTGACATTTCTTGTTACTTTACTGATACTCTTTATTTCACACCTTCGGATTAGGTTTATTTCGGTTTAAAAGTAGAATCAGTTCCAGCATAGTTGCAAAAAACAGATTTGTCAGAATACTTTTTTTTTTTGCTTTTGTTCTTTGTAGAAAATGAACCATAAGTCTAATTTTATTCTGCCTATTAAAAATAAATACAAAAATGCCACTTGGAAATGTTTAATTTAAATCAACTTCTTTAAAATGCAGCAGTTTGCAAATAGAAAAAAGATATCTTGAAGTCCAAATATATAAAATAAAAGATATTTCATATTTATTTTATTTTTTTCCAAATTAGGTTGATTTAAAATTAGTTTCAACGAAATCCAATTTTATTGACATCCAATTGCAATAAAACACAGCCAGTCAGTTTCTTACTTGCCATACCTCCACAGACAGACAACTGCTCTACACACTGATCCATAGTACTAATTCAATGCAAACTTAGTCACGTTCAGTAGATTAAACTTCGCGTTAAGAGTTGTGATTTCAGTGCAACAACTTGCCAATTAAAACCAAACACTCAAGTCTTGTATTTCAAACCGCTGATAATGCAAAAGACTATTGACTCGCAATTAGTCGGGCTGTTGTTGGGAGGCACTCCATCGCTGATGCTTCCTGATTAATTCTCATTATCCTTCCAATTTACACTTGTGTGTGCATGTAAGTGTAGTCTTTGCAAGTATAAGACAAAAAGGTGTGTGACTTTTCAATGCACTGGGTCGTTATGGTAATTATTATCACCGCAGAACGGCTTTGGAGGGTTTTTTTTTTGTTGTTCCTTCTTTGTTTAAAAATGAGCCTTTACGGATGATTTTTGCACATTTTTAAAGGACTTGAACCCCTGCATCCCGTTCATTCCAATGACGATGAGCTGCCAATCACAACTCCTCCTGACTGTCCTCATGCAAAGCCATACAGAGGTCCTGATTGCACAGACTCGCATCTCGTTTTCCTTATTGTTTCATTTCAGTGTGAGCACTCAGGTGAAAAGAAATTGAGCCTCGAAAGCCTAGCTGGGTTTTTTTTTTTTTTTTTTTGTGCCGGTGTCACAGGTGATGTGGCAGACGGGTCTGCAGCTGCCTCTCCGTCCTTTGTCAAAGCGTCCCAACATCAGGACCTATGGATTAGGGTTCAGTTTCTGCACAATGTGGCCGTGACGTGCGGCTTTAAGTATGCTGCTGAATAAGTAATGATGCGGATACAAGCAGAGATGCATAAAGAAGCATAATCGCGTTGTTAACTGCACAGATGCAAGGATGTGGGGAATGAATCAGCAGTGCAATTAGATTTGGAGCCGCATATTAGCCTATTGCAAGATGGGTATAGAAATGCAGTTTCTTTTTTAATTGCTGTGCTATGGTGAAGAGTGTGCTTGTGTGTGTGTGTGTGTGTGTGTGTGTGTGTGTGTTTGTGGGTGCAGACTGCTGACCAGGCAGCATTATGCCAGAACCAGGGCCCTAAAGACACAAAGTCAGCACAATGCCTGTCACAGCAGCCAGCCAATCAGAAGCCTTAAAGCACGGAGAAAGAGTGTAGGCAGGAACCAATAGCTGACAGAGCATCTGCTGTGGTTCAAATCAGCCGTGAGGTTTCCACTAGATGCAAATGGATTATTTTTTGTGCTGGAATTGTATTTATTTATTTATTTTCATTTTTGCGGTGAAAGAAATACAGAAAATGCCTGGGGTTGACATCAAAAATTACACTGTGATTTAAAAACAGCACCCAACAAAGATCAACTCGGATTTCCGAATTACTTCGCTTTGAATTGAGAGCGTTCTCGTTCTAAGTCGTAAAGCTCGACTTTCTGGAGGTCTGTTGGCCATCTTGGTCTGACTTAAGCTACATTTGATTTGCTTCAGATTTTGGCACTGAGATCCAGGATCCTGAAACCAGAAAGACAACATGTAGTAAAAAACCATGAGAAGAAGTGCGAATAGCTCGTTTAGACCTGAATCCATTCACTACATTGCACATGAACCACAGCCATGTTGGAAACTGAATTCAGGGAGGGTTTTGTTTTTTATTGATGTGCAACTGAGGGTGATCTTATCTTCTTGCACTCTTGGTTTGACTAATGCTGCATTCACAAAACGCTATACACATCACTTACCACTGACTGACCATGCAAAAAACCAACGGTAAGATTATTTAGGAAGTAAATGACAAATAACTTTATTTACCAAGTGCTTGTGGCAACCCCTAGCCCATGGCGTCCTGAGTGGTGAGCCATATCTTCTGCATCAAATTTACAAACCTTCATTTTTATGTTTCAAACCACGGCGTGTGTTTTTGTTTCATTTCCCAAAGTCAAAATTAGCCTCCAACTGTTTATTTCACCCCTTAAAAACTATATATATATATATATATATATATATATATATATATATATATATATATATAAAATCACCCACCTGTTCCACCCAGCCCTCTTTAGTATGCACAAATCTTTGAATATTCAAATTGTTCCTTGTTTTTATAGCCACGGTTTGGCTGCAACACAATTTAAAACGCTGTCAAAAAAAAACAAAACAAAAAAAAACGCTCACACGCAACCAGGAGAGGTGCATTTTTAGAATGGATGACTCAGACATCGGATCAAATCCAAACAACTTCCACGACACTGCGCATACATTTCATAACACAACCGCGTTCTGCTGCTAACAGAGGTTGATCCTCTTTAGAACGTTAGTCAATCGTAAAATAGTGCAACAGTGCTAACTAACCACCTGTGTTACTTTCTTCTGCAACGTGAAAACACATTTAAAGAAACAACTTTAAAGCGGAGTGCCGAGTTCTTCTTATCAGAATCACTTAACGTAATGCATAATTTGGACTCGTTGGACAATCTCTTGCCCTGCTGTGCCACCACCCGGGGTCATCGGCCCAGAGGGGGATTTAAGGCTTATGTCACTGTATCCTCTTAAGACAGGAATGGGCAGTTAAAAGGATCAACTCATTGGAGGGAAGTGGAGTGCTTAAGCTAAAAACTTCCATACGTACGATGTAAGGAGAGAATATGAGGCAGCTTTGTTGGTGAGGATTAGCCAAAAACGTAGCTGCCCGAAAGCCAGACTTCAAACAGAACTGACCAGCACACTTTGAATGTGATTATTGACCATTAAATAACAGTCCCTTAATAAGGCATTCAAGTCAATGGTTAAGTAAAACTTGCAGCTTTGCTTTGATAGCACAAATTGTAACCAGATTGCGGCATGAGGAGACCCTATTAAAGCTGAAAGCAGTGAGTAAAACGCACCTGTTTTGAATTTTCCATCAAAAATGTGCTAATCTCTCCTACCGCAAAATGTTTTACTGGCTTAGCTGTGAGCTGCATGCAGCTTTTATTTCTGCATGCTTGTTCTCAAAGGGCCAACCCATGCGCACAACCTGAACTAATGCAATAAATACTTCTTCCTATCCAAAACGTTGGGAAAAAAAGGGTTTGTTTGCTTTTTTTTATTGTGAAATCTCCCACACTAGCCCTGCAGCATGTTCTGTACCGTCTTGCAGTGTTTTATGTGAACACTCACACACACACTGCAAACACACTGACCGGAACAAAGAGTGCAGATACGACAGACGAAGGCTTAAGATGAAAAGTTTAAAAATGACTGCAGAAATTCTGTGCAGAGTGTGATTTGGAACCAGAAGTAACACAACAATGTTTTTGAAATTCATAGATTTGGTGAGGCCATTAGCTAGCTAGTAGATCTAGCTAGCTACTGGACTAGCTAACTAGGCCATTAGATAGTACAGCTAGCTAATGGACGAGTGAATGTAGTCTCATTATCAACTAGATGGCGAAGTAGTTTGCCTAAGATTAAATTTCTGATAACATTTCTATGGTGAAATGTGACACTATGTGTATAGTGGATTTCAAATAAAAAGCTGTTAATATGTTAGCAATATACTCGCACAAAGCTACATCCAGATGAATATATTAAGGTTCTTCCACTAACCTTCATTAATTCAGCTGATAAAAAAAATGGCTAATGATTATATTTATCAGGGATGTTGCAAAAATGAAATGTAAAATCTGCTTTTGTAAGCTACAACAGTCTTATGAAAGTAATTTCCTTCAAACTAGCACTACCCATCTCTTTTTTCCCCCATATATTTATATATATATATATATATATATATATATATATATATATATATATATATATATATATATATATATATATATATATATAAAAGCTCAAACCATTCAACAATATTTTGTTTCAGTTTGCAATACAGGATTCATTTTGGTCTAAAATTTAAAATGCAAATTAATTTTTTTTTTTACTGTTCTTACTTTTTGTAATATTACAAAATAATTTTTTTGTAGCTCTCAACCATAGGCCGCAATACAGTTAAACCGTAGCAAGCTCTTATTATCAGATCCAATCTCTCTTTTACATTAAGCTAAAGTGGGGAATATTTCTGGCCTGGTAGATACCCGACAGTCACGCAATTTCACTCATCCGCATTCGTTTGCATATGTGACCCCGCGCCATACAACCGTGTGGGCGCTCAGAGCAGAACATTAGGAGACACATATATATTGAGCAAATGAAACGCAACAGCATTAAGGTGCGAGGGAATGTGGAGAGGGAGGTAATGGACAGTTATGCAATGTGGCCGCCAGATTAGCAGACTGACTGGAGACCTGACATTGTTACATAATGCAGAGTCCAGACACTAATCCATACGGCAACCTGGCTGGGAGGCTGCAAACTCGACTAGTGACCGTAACCTGTGGAGGACAAGGAGCTCTGATGAAATAAGTGTATTTGACAAGTTTAACCTGTTCCCCAAGTTTCCCTGATACCTCCATGGAAGTTTCTTTCGCACTTTCTCAAAGACCAAGAGAGGCTACTTCACGCAATACACAAGGCCTCTTCTCGCAAAGCAAGCCACATTTGCATTAGTACCCTGCCATGGAAAGCATGATTGCAGGGAACTTGATACAAGCGCGCCCCACTCACAGGTTTAGGGATGCAACCACAGCACGAGGCTCGACAAATTTGGTTCCTCACATTTCCCTGGCAGGGAGAGTCGCTTATCCGAGCCAGATCGATTTCAATCGGCTGCTCACCAAAATGATGTGGCTGCCAACGGGGCTATCGCAATGGAGCTATAAATACCCCCCGCAGGCTATGTTGCGGCCACGTACGCAATGGTGAGTCCAGCTTCACGTGTCCCCGATGAAATCAAATTACAGACGCAAAAACGGAGGCGTAGCTCTTATCAAAACTCTTCCCACTTGCCGACACAGTTTTGTAAGGCGGCAATTAGAGTAAAAGGAAAATGTGGGGCATCTTGGGCATGCAGCAAAGAAAAACTGAAATCCCAAAAATGAAAAAAGAGCAAAAAGAAAAAAAAAAACAGCTAACTTGGGCGGATAGAGTTAGCTCATCAATAGGCCCACAAGCCACATGTCTTTTGAATTATCCACTTGATCTCTCTCTCCCTCTCTTTTTTTTTTCCAAATGAGTAGTGAGGAATTCCCATGGGATCTGAGAGAAACTGCATGACCCATGCTCGTGTCAAAACGACGTCGAAACAGCTGCCTGACTTTCCCCTCAAGTATTTGACCAAATCAAGTGAGAAAACAATAATGATTGATCAAGTCGACCTTGATCAAGGCAAAGTCTTACATTCTGTTGATTGTTAGAGGCTGCGAAAGACACACAGCTTAGATAATGCAATCTTAGATGATGGCTCAATCAAAGCCCATATCTTAATCCAATTAAAAAGTGTTGTGGCAAAAACATTCAAATCGTTGCCCATTACATCACAAAGTTGTAGCATGACTACTGAAGTTGCAGACTGAGATTAATGCAACTATGTACTGTCTGAGGTGAACACAGACTCATTATTGGGCCAAATTCAAAAGGTCTGAAGCGCCTTTATATGAAATAGCAAGAAGGTAGGTGAAGGAGTGGAGGGGCGCCTCATCAGTTATTGAACATATCATTTGAATGTGCAGAAAAAGCTGTTACAATTAAATACAGAAAATGCAGACTCGAAATAAATTTGTTTTGGCGCCCTCTCTAGCATGTCGCCCCCATGCATCACATGTAGTTGTTGCGTCGATGTGTAATGATAAAGACTAAATATCTTTGGACCTGGTTCATTTTTATCTGGTTTCCCTCTATGAATTTGCATGACTCCAGACACACCTAAAGGAAGTATTTCGTTCCACCTGTTGGACATGCCTGTGGTGGAATGCGCCAGGCGTATTCCACACGTTTCACTGTGATCCAGACTTCTTGCAGCCCGGCGACTTTAAGAAAAACTCAAATAACCCAGAACAACGAAGTAGTTCCAGTTCGCCTGTTCGGGCTTGTTTGGACTGCAGGAGGCATGAAAGGGTTTTTAAAGTTCAAGGGTGCGGAAGAGTTTAAAACCCCTTAGTGAAGAGGAATACATTAGAATAAAACTGAGTCTTTTAACCAATTTCTATTAGTAGGATCTTTATCATGGAAGGTCGCTGCAGGATAGGTGGAAGACGTACAGTATATCTGCAGGAAATAGGTTGTTGCCAGCATCGGTGCAGGCTGGGCATATTTCCTTTGAAGCACAATCCATTAAACCTTTGAACATCTTTATGCAAATGTATCATAAGGTAAAAGCAAACAAACCCCTGAGGTTCCGTCATATATCCCCACATAATCTGCATGCACATAGTAGCACATCCCATAACATGCAAATGAATAAAATACTGTACATATATGGTGAGACTGCTCACCAAGGCAACCTGGAGACCTAAATAATGCAAATACTATCCCAAAGTTATGCTGACAGTACACACATGAGTTACAGATCAACTGTTTAATGTGGATAGCTGCAGTTCAATATATAGGCTGCTAATCTGCTCTCATAGTGTGTGTGTGCGTGTGTGTGTGCACATTTACATAACATTCCAGCCGTATAGTGAGATAGCATTCCCTGGAACTCCCTGATGCTTCTGTTTGGCTAGCGAGTGGCACACACCCGCACGCACGCTTTCATGCAGAGAGGGCATCAAAGGTAACACAAGATAAAAAGTGGAAAGTTCACAGAGAAGCAAGGCCATGTTCAATGTTTGACATTAAAACTGGAAAGTTTACTTGCTGGAATGGACCAGCTGGCTCCTCGAGCGCTCTGATTACATTCCCATGTGCTTGCGCTTATTGTTATGATGCTGTGAGCCACTGGTGTGCTTTCGTACTCCTGCCTGTGAACGGCTCGGCGTTCTCCTGCAGAATCCCTAGAAATGCCAAGTAGCGCATTAAAGTTTCATCAATAAATATTTGAAAGGAACACACACAAGTTATTGGAAAATTACTGCGTGCACGTGAGTTGTAGCAGAGAAATTGAGAAAATTGGAATTTGATGGCAACAGAATTAATATACTTCAGTTTTATGCCTCTTTTTATACTTTCTAATACTATGCAATCAATATTTAACAATACCAATTATAAAAAGTAAAACTTAAACAAAAACTAAATAAAATCTAATTAATATAAAATATATCCATACACTTATGACATTTTGATAATGTCTAAACTTTAGATTAATCTCAAAATACAAAGTACTCTTCCAGTCAATGGAATGTGAACGAACAGCCTTAGTGAGCGTCAGTAGATCTGACTTCACAGCTTCAACACATCAGCTGCCATAGTTTGTATTGTGCGTCTTCCTGCTGCAGAGCTGCAGAAGAAAAGAGAAGGGAGGGAGGGAGAGATGGAGAGAAATTGCCGCCACGTGCGCTCAAACGACTCCTTTATTATGAAAACTTTTTCTGGATTGGTCGAGATACGAAACACTGTATTTATAGACGTTATCTAATTGGCTGTCTCCTCCGAGTCGATAGGATAACACAGCGCGCAGCCTCCAGACAAGGGATTCTTGGGCGTCTCGTACTATGAGAAAGTAGTGCGTCTGAAAAATACATATGTAGGAGGAATCTTTCTTTAAAAATCTACTGAGACCTATGAAAATTCACACATAGTCAATTTTAAATTTTATTTGTCAAATATTTTCAAGCTACGTTCTAAAATTTGGGTGGAAATATTTGTTGTTGGAGCGGAGGGATACCAAACCTCTAGGTTACGCGTCAAAATATTGGCTTGGGAAGACCGCGCCAAAGCACAGACAGCGGCCACTCTCCGGGATAATAACACACCGCAGTGGCCCCTTTAAACTCACTGTACACTTTGTACTCTAATGCTACACGTCTCCGTACGGACTTTCTCTTGATTTACAAGGCGGCTTGTTTTTGTTGGGAATACTTGACGTCGAGACCCAGGAGTCGGAATTGATGCCGGTTTTCGGGAAATAGTGTGCGACTTAACGGTCGTGACACGACTTTCTCGTCGGGCACAGTGTGCGGCGGAGTTGGCGCACAGCTTGGACTGGATTGCCCACACGGTCCGCAGCACCGTTTCTGAGCCTACTACTGTTCTTGCTTCTGGTGACTTTTTAGAACAAGCCGAACAGGACTCGTTTACGCCGGCATCTATCAGCTCGAATATGCTGCTGTCAAAGTTTGGTTCATTTTCGCACATTTGCACTCCCTCGAGTATGGACCACCTACCAGTGAAGATCCAGCTCCCGCCCGGTATGTCGCCGCTTCGCTTTCCATATTGGATTTCTCCTACAAAGGAATAATTATTTAAGCGAATCTGCTTCACTTTCAACTGACCAATTGGTGGAAATTATTCTCATTGTCCCCTTTTTACTTGCAGTCAAAGTGGAGAAGGAGCCTTTCGAGAAGGTTTACCAAGTGGGCTCGGTGCTCGGCAGCGGAGGATTCGGGACGGTGTACGCCGGCAGCCGGATTTCTGACGGCGCACCGGTGAGGATTTCACGAAGGGTTTTTAGTGCAGATAACGTGGGTTTGAATATGCACTTTTTAATGTGTGCGCTTTCGTATTTTTCCAGGTTGCTGTGAAACATGTCGCGAAGGAGCGAGTAACAGAGTGGGGCACAATTGTAAGTGTGTGGTTTGTTTTGGTTTCCCCACCCCACCCCCTCGTGTTGCAGCTGGGTGCGGGTGTTAATATTGTTATTATTACCTGTCTTGTACTATTGTTATTAAACGACGCCATCTTTTTTTAATATATTTTTTTATTCTCTTATTACAGAACGGAGCTATGGTGCCGCTGGAAATCCTGCTGCTGAAGAAGGTCAGCTCGTCTTTTCGGGGAGTTATAAAGCTGCTGGACTATTATGAGCGTGCCGACGGCTGGCTCATCGTTATGGAGAGGCCGGAGCTCGTGAAGGACCTGTTCGACTTCATCACCGAGAAGGGAGCCCTGGACGAAGACACGGCGCGGGGCTTTTTCTGCCAGGTTCTGGAGGCGGTCAGGCACTGCTACAGCTGCGGAGTAGTACACAGAGACATCAAAGATGAAAACCTGCTGGTGGACCTACGCACCGGGGAGCTCAAGCTTATTGATTTTGGCTCAGGGGCGATTCTCAAGGACACGGTCTACACTGATTTCGACGGTAAGCGACGCTTGTTACTATTACGGGATGTCACGGTGCTTATCCGTGGTGGGATTTCATGAATATAATTATTTTTATGCATCCGTGTGGGCCGAGTTGTGTTTTTTTGCCCTTGATGCTCCGGCTGTGCTATATTCAGACGCGGAGGCGATAACGAGGCTGTGACGCAGTGATCCGTTTTTGGTCGAGGGTTTTCCTCACCAACATCCCCTCGCGCGCATTAATATTAGAAATGCAAACCGGATGATCATGATGATGCTGCTGCTACTGCTCCAGACAAATCTCAGTGAATATTTACAGAGGTGACTCATCGATTTTTTAATTTTTTTTTTTTTTTTTTTTTTTTTTTTTTTTTTTTTTTTTTTAATCGGTGACGCATTAATCTCTCGTGAGCCGGATTGTACTTTAATGTTTCCGGTCATGATGTTGTCATGGTAGCCTGAGTCACGGTGTGTGCAGTGGTGTTGTGGATCTAAGGTCAGTGCCACCTAACATCTGTTTGTTGTGAAACTAGAGTCGAGGCTTCACGTGATGGGCTCACGTTGCTTTAGTTTTTTCCAAGTGCGCCACAAGGGGGTGGCAGGAGGGGAATGGCCACCCCTAGGAATTTGCATAATGTATTTTTTAAACGAATTTAAGAGATTAAGGAGAGATTACACTTTAAAAAAAGCTGCAGTTTATACATGCCACAGCATGTCAGTTTTTATTGCACACACCCAAAATCCTGTTATTACTTGCGCTGCTGCCTTTTTTGGGGTGTGTGTGTGTGTGTGTGTGTATGCAGTCCACTGTGATTCTGTTTTGTGGTTTTTGTGAGCCAACACTTTGCTTACGCTACTTCTCATCAAATCCCCAGGTACAAGAGTCTACAGCCCGCCAGAGTGGATCCGCTTCCACAGATACCACGGCAGGTCGGCAACGGTGTGGTCGCTAGGCGTGCTGCTCTACGACATGGTGTGCGGAGACATCCCCTTCGAGCAAGACGATGAGATTCTCAAGGGGAGGCTTTACTTCAGGAGAAGGATCTCAGCTGGTGAGTGTATACAAGTGTATAGCTGGACTCTGTTGCCCTCTAGCATTATTTAGTGGTGTAGCAGTCTACTACATATTAAAGATCCATCCATACAAAGGTTAATAATGACACTCTAGGACAACCCTCTTTCTTCAACAAGAGAATTACTTTTTTTTTTTGAGAAGTTTCTCCATACATTTCAATAATGCAACATCTGCTTTGAAGAATTTATAATCAGTCTCTAAAATTCAATCCAGATATGACCAGTCTAATTAGACCAATTTAAGTCCAATGTGTAAGTAAAGCCTTTATTCCATTGGGAACTTATTGAAAGCAGTTCAGACACATTTAAAACTGAAATAACCCTAAAGTGGGGAAATAGGAATTGTTTTACAGTTCTCTCCATAAAATGGACATACCAGTAAGCACGAAAAAAATTTTTCTGTTGCCTCACTGACACAGTGGCGCCCTAGTTGAAGAGCCACATGATAAATTGCTAGTAACCTTTCCACAAGCTTATGTTTAACTCAGCTGATGTTTCCTCTCACAGAGTGCCAGCAGCTGATCAAATGGTGCCTGGCTCTGCGGCCCTCCGACCGGCCCACTCTGGAGCAGATCTGCGACCACCCCTGGATGAGGAACACAGAGGAGTCGCCCAAGTCGCCAGAGGAGACCGCGGCGGGAGAAATCCGCCTCAGAACCATCGACACGGACTCTTCGTCAAGCACAAGCTCGAGCAAGGAAAGCCTCTGAGCGCGGCTCCGATGGGACTCTGTGGACTTTGTGAAGAAATAAAGGGTGATGGGGGTGTGAGGGGGGGGGGGATGAAAAGAGGGGACAGACACGGACTTCTGTCCACCCTGAACTGTCATTGGCCATGTGCTTCACTCATCTGGCCCAGAGAGAAAACAATAGGAAATAAGAATACTTTCATTTTTTTTCCTCTTTTGTAG
Source organism: Poecilia latipinna (assembly GCF_001443285.1). NCBI lineage: Eukaryota > Metazoa > Chordata > Actinopteri > Cyprinodontiformes > Poeciliidae > Poecilia > Poecilia latipinna. Next base: position 265,306 of record NW_015112930.1, on the reverse strand, counting down.
GGAATTTTTTATTTATTTTTGTTGGTTACTCTTTATCTTATTCGTCCCCATCTCCCCCCCCCCCTTTTTTTATTTTCCAATTCAGTTCATTATACTTGTTTCCAAATGGGGAACATTTTGCTGTTTGGGTGGTCTTACCAGCACTATTTATTTCCCCTCCCTTTCTTTATATTACTAGGCAGATATATATGTATATATGTATGTATATGCATATATATACATATATAGAGCTGGCAAGGCCCTCCTATTCAGACTGCTCTCATAGAGCTTGGAGAAGAGTTTTAATGTTTTAATTTTGATTTTGGAGTGCCTTTTTTTTTTTTTTTGGAAAGCTGCTTTTCTTGGGGGACTCTTTTTTTGTCAACAACCAACAGTGGGGGTGTGGGTTGCGGCCTGTGGCGTGGTGGTTAGATTGTCTGTGCTGTGATGGAAGAGGCTTCAAGAAGTTTTTTTTTTTTTTTTGTAAATTCTAATTATTTTATGTGACGTTTTTGTTTCCTCCCCCCCTCTTCTCTTCATCACTGTTAAGCCAATGCCTCCTGATCTGAGAGGGGGAGGTGGAGTTTAAGTGGAGAGAAGATTGGGTGAGGGGGTCTTGAGGGGTTGGAGAAGTTGGGGGTGGGGGGGGCTGTTTCTTACAACAAAATACTTGAAAGCACCTCTTGTTGATCTCTGTAAACGCTGCTTATTCACGCTATAGCCTGAACAGGTGTTTTGTAAACCGAATCCTGTCTTTTCTGAATGTCAACATACACCTTCCTTCTCTCCCCTCCCGCCCCCCTGCGCTCCACCTTTTCCCTCCCCCATGCCTGTTGCAGGGCGAAGATGGGGAGGGGCAGTGGTACTTCTTTTTGCCTCCCACCATCTCACTGCTTGACACCACGTGCCCTCCTTCCTCCCTCCCCCCCACGCCCCTGGCATCCCTAAGGATTTGGGGGTTTAGATGCACAATCAATGCAATATTCATGGGTTCAGTTGTTTTTCTTTTTTTCTTTTTTTTTCCTACAAATATTGTACACCGTTTTTTAATTTTTATTTTCCCTTCCTCTATTTTTTTTTTGTGTGCGTGTACTTTTTTTTTTTCTCTCTCCATTTGCATTTAATTTATTCATAAACATGTAGACATTCCACACTCTGTGGCTATTTATTTATTTATTGTCTATGCTTAAAAATCCTCCCTGGCCCTCCACAAACACACAGAAATTTGCATAACCCACTTGGCCTTTGGTTTGCATTCCTATAACCTATTTTTACATTTCAACTTTTTTTTTTTTCTGAGATGTTGAGGATGCACTGAAGCAGTTGTCAATGTAAAGCAGAATAAAAAGACGTTTACTTAAATTTAAGCAGAGCATTTGAATGTTATTTAATTTACTTTAAAGGAATAAAAGTCTGTTGGTAATGTTAAATGACTACGTATCAGAGTAATAAATCTGGTTTGTGTACTGTCCAGGTTAATTTAAGTTCTATGGCAAACTAAACAATAGGCAGAGCAGTTTTTTTTTATAGTTTTGTCACATAGCCTATAAATGAGACATTTCACTTTAGCTGTGTGACCTGTGTGAAGGATGGATATTGCTATTTTTTGATACAGAAGTTTCAATTAAACACCCATTTTTATGTACAGAAATCAGTCTGGTGTCTTGCTGTTTTCTTACCAAAACAAAAATTTGTTTTGTCTCTTGTTTCTTTCATACACGACTATTAGATTCTGTTTTAACATAACATTGCTGATTACATTTATTAGCAACCACTAAAATAGCATTAAAGTAGCTGAATAATCTCACACTGAAAAGTAGATTTGTATATATAGTTACACTTTATCAGTGTCTAGAAATTTTTATTTGATAATTTATTGGAGTTTTTCTGTAGTATAAATATTAACTGACACAGGACAATTTCTCTTAGCTGCTCTACCAAAAACGTAAGACAAGTGAACAAATCATTAATATCGACAAACTAGACAAACGCATAAGATAAAAAGATGTGTAAAAATTACTGGAAACTTAACAGGAAGTGTGTGATTCAGAAGATGCGACTTAAGATTTGGCATAAACAAAGATGAAAATGTCACTGTTGGGTTTTATGCCGTGGGCCTGTTTTTCTTCCAAATGACATAGAAACCACACTGGATGGCATTCTGAAGTTTCAGTGAAAATGACCATGAGTCAACTCTCATAGCATGTAAATTATATTCTTACCACTGATTTTTAAAATCCAAAAAAGTATGGAGAGAAAATAAAAATAAGCATGTATAAAAATGGATGGATGTCTCAGATGGAGAGATGGATGGGCTAATGGACCTAGATGTGGATGAGAGAGTATCTAAGCAATAGTTTTTCCATTTAATGCCTTCTGCATTTCTGCCTGCTGCCCACAAAGAAAGCACAAGTCATAATAAGCCAGACTCTATGAGTAAGAGGCTGATGAGTAGGATTTCCAGGAAGCAGGAGAGAAAGTGAAATGTTTATTGTTTTTTTTTTTCTTGGGACTTACTGCCCCCTCTGGTAAATTCGGTGACGTCATGTTACACCTTCATCTCGCTTCTAGGAAATAATCTTAACCCCTCCTTCACCCCACAACCATCACCCCATTTCCAGCACTTTGTCTCACTCCCTTGATTTCCCACAGAAAATGATCATCTTTGCTTACAGAAGTAATCTGAAGCGCCCTCCTCGATGCATTTGCATCCGTTTGACTCCTTCCTATTCAGCCGGAATGAAGACATATTGGCGTTTGAGGACTTGACAAGACGGCTGGTGCTCCAATCTTCTCAGGCGTCTGATTCTCGGTGAAGTGTTGGTTTCATGTGTAGATGAGAAGTATGGTTTCTTTCAAAATTACCACTTGGACCATACATATGCATGTAGAAAAAACCACTTAACACAACCTTCCAGTGCTCTTCACCCAATTGTGTGCTCTCTAGGGTTCTAATGAGCTGCCTTTACTTAAGAAGGAGAGGGGAATATAAAGACTGTGGGGATGAATGTTGACAATTTGAGGCTCTAACTCTGGCCTGATATTTCATCATTATTCTTCCCAGAAGTAACGGACCAAAAATAAATTTCTTTTTTATCCAGGTCGTCACAGTTTGCTGGAATTTTGGCCGCTTCCTCCTGACAGGACATTTGGATTGTCCGTGGTGATAAATTCAGGAAAAGTTTTAATTATGGAACTCTTTCCTTGGTTAACACAAGCTTTAATCTTTATTATTTATTCTTGCATGAATGCCTTCCAATATAAGCCCCTCTCCCAACCAATCAAAATGCAGCAAATAATCTGAGGTAGAATAATATGCAGTCGACACTCACAATAGTCTCAACAACAAGCATTAATTGCGTATGCCATGCATAAAAATAGAAAAATTTGTTCAGGGCATAATTGACATAACTTTTTCCATCTGGTAGACATCTGCGCCCCTTTGTAATGCCACCCTGGGCAACTGCCCACATGGCTCATATTAAAAACTGATACTGTTTACATTTAACATCGTAGAGGTAAAAACAAATCAAACAAACCAAGTGGAATATAGCATTATTTCCCTTTCAAAGACTGCATATTGACCAAGAAAAGTGAGCCTCCGTTAATTAAGGCATAAAAATGCAGCCATGGCAACATATGTCTTTTTCCATTCAATGTGCGTGATGTCTTCCAAGCATGTATGCACCACCCTGTGATGAAAATCAGCCCAAGTACGTTAACATCTGTGTTTCTATATGCATCCCCACTAATCCTCCATTGTCTTTGAGTCTTGGGGCTTATTGACATGCAAATGAGTGGCAACTTTTCTTCATTACAATACCCTCTTCTCTCTACTGAAGGCTTGCTGCAGGTCCTCACCGTGAAATCCTCATTAAATGTGGCGGGGCTTATTCCTCATGGTTGTCTCCATTAGGGGAGCATCATTAGTCTCTGGTACATTAGTCATGACAACAAAGGGGGTATTTGAAAAGTTTAAGTCAAAATATTTTGCTTTATTAAGTATTGCATCAAGGTAAAATAAATTATTTATTCAGTCATTTTCACTTGACTCCACCTGTCTATATGCAGTGCCTTGCATTTGTCAACCATAAACTTTGATGTAATTCAACAGGATGAATTAAGACCAACACAAAAATGTGCAAAAATGATAAAGTCCAGGAATTATAGGTTTGGGTTTTAATATCTGAAAGGGTCTATTACAGGGCGCTCTGCGTTTCTACTGACTTGAGGTTGTCCAGTGGAGTTTAAGTTTAGTAATTTTCCCGTTCTGCTCTTTACATGCGGACTGACCGACTGAATTGTGGACTCAGGGAGCCTTCAATGAGCGACAGAAGTGACCACTTATTGAGAAATGGCGTGTGAAAATCCCGGTGAGTGAATAGCTTAGCCGAGCTCGATAGCTTGTGGTTAATGTTATAAGATTAAACAACCTAATGCAGAGATATGTCTCTAAATAAACTATTTTTTGAGTTTGTCGAAATTTATTTTAATGTTTTAAATGCTTTGGTGTGTTTTACGTCATTGTACCGTCAGAAATAAGAGTAGAAATGCTTCTCGCGCTAACACTACTGCTAGCGCTAGCCACGGGTGCTAATGCTAAAGGCTTGTATCAAAATTATCTCTACAATCACAGAATGCTTTTGGTATCGCTTCATTAAAAGTACACACAGTACATAGTTTCAAGTCTTATTAAAACCACTATACGTTGGTTTTGGATAAAATAATATGGTTAAGTGTTAAAAATTCATTAATCAATATATTAGAAGCAATTAGTAGGTAAAATATTTCATATCATTGGTTTGTAAATCATCTTAAAATTGATTTTGATTAATTATAAGTTATGCATTGCATGTCTGCATTTTAACATTCATAATAATTAAAAGTAAACTTAACAACAGTTTATTGGATTTCATGGTAGCTCACCATAAACTGAAACTAGCAAAGCTAAACTATACAAGGAAAATGTCAATTGTGCTCTTGAAAGAAAGAAGGAAATCTCTAACAACTGAATGGAAATAGAATAACTTACTTTCTGCTCTTTATACAGATTGACTTTGATAGTGATGCCGATCTGATGTGGACTGTGGACGGGTGTAAGCGGTGTGGCCAGCCCGGACATCATTTTGCAGAAGAACTTTCAGTCCAGAAACTCCATTTTGGGTAACAGATAAGATCCCATACACAGCACGACCTGGTAGCAACGTTGCTACAGAACTGAAATCAATTTTTATGTTATTTTTCCAAGAGGGGAAAAATAAAAAATAACATTAGTAAACAAAGTCATCAAAGTTTAGCATTCAGCTAGTGTAACGTCATTACTCTTGGCAGAGCCCAGTAGATGTCTAGTGACTGTCCCAATACTGGTTCACTTTAAGTGTGCTCCATAACCATTTGTCTTCAGAAGTCGATTGAAAGTGACCAAGCTTGGTTCCTGTAATTGGTGCATTTTTGTGCAGTAAGTCTACAACAGATTACTGTGGATGATTTCTTAAGCAATAGTTTCTACTGTAAGATACTTTCATAGGTTTTCTGTCCTGAAGTTCAAACTATCCAAAATGAGAACCAGTCATCAGGATGTCACTTAAATTCTATTGTCAGAAATTCCTTGAAGGACTGGGTTCAGTAAGTTGAAATTTCAGGCATTCAATTATGTGTCTGCATTGTCAGAGAAACCATAATCCATTTTTATCCATACTTCATCAAAAGGCAGCTAAATGAGAAATACAAACATGATTAAATGACAAATACAAACATGATTAAATGAGAAGTACAAACATGATTAAATGACAAAATATGTAAATGTTCTGTCAGTTCTGATTAAAAGAATACTTCTATCTGGTGAAAGACATCCCAAGATGACCTTCAGGTGACAACAAAATGACAAAAAGTTAGCACAAAAAGACCCTAAGGACGTTATGAAATGGCACATGGTTTGCACCAATTGCCTCTGTAGAGGGTACCAATTTAAACATTGTTGGCACAAAATGTCCCCAGACTTCAGGTTACAGAGACGGCACATGGTTAATAAGAAACATCCAAAATGGCAGGTCCAGGATAACTCAATGCGAAGTGTATTTGAGACAGGTATAGAATCACACGCGGTTTGTACGATAGGTACAGCAAAGTTACTTTAAAACTTTAAAATCCATTTTAAATCCTTAAGAAACCGTAGCTCTTTGAGCTTAGTTTAAAATGCGCATAAAGTACTCCAACTTGTCAGCTGTGTCTGGGGTCAGTGTTTCAATGGCTTCTATGTTGTATTTGGTACCGTCTGCACAACACTCCTACATATTAAAGCTGTCATTGGTGGCCGGGGTAGGTGACAACTTGCTAGACAGTAGTGGAAGACGCCAGATGGACTTTGGGCCTGAGGGCCCGGATGGGCACAGATGGGTGGGTGGGTGGCACCCACACAAGCCATCATCGCTGCCAGTGCCAGACTAAGACAAGGGAAAAAACAAACAAAAAAAAAAAAGATCAGACCATTGCTACTGATACTATCCACTCATGACACATTTTTTATGAATGTGTGTTCACAAATGTGACCTTTAAGTAAGAAAGAGGAACGTGTTTGGAAGTCCACTCTTTGTAAGATTAGGAACTTTCTCATATACTTTTGAATTTTAAATGGATGATTTCAATTAGTTTGGAAATTACAATACTGGTAGGTGTGCTTCCATTACAAATGTGCGCAAAACTTTGTCGATATTACGCTGATGTAAAACGTAAACACAATTTCGCAATTGTGGCGTTTCCAATGAAATCACATTAAAATCACACGTGAATAAGTTTATTCAACAATAAATCATTAAAAAATATCCTGCACCATCATCCTCTTATGACTTCCTGTCATCTTCTTTGTCTTTTCTGCCAATAGCGACATCCGGTTGTTGTTTACGAGACTCTTGTGATGCGAAAAAAGTGTTTACATTGTAGTCTTGCAAAATATGCGAATTTCGATACTGCAGATTTTGATATTCAATATTGTTCAAAAATTTTGCTCGTTCAAAAATGCTGTGTTTCTACTAAGCAACTTTATTTTTGTAATTCCAGTTTGTGCAGTTATATGGTCAAAGGGAAAGCAGCTACTGAAATCCTGCTGGGATCGAAGTGCAGCATCAGTTACTTCTCCAAGCTCTCTGCAGATGATTTCCTTCGTGACATTGTGACAATGCATGCACCTGTATACTCCAGATCAGGAAGCTCCACACTCACGAGTTTACGATCTAGCCTTTGCCTTCTCTCCTGAATCCATAGAAACAGCAATGGGAAACTTACCTTTTCTTAGAACTCTACGCAGGTTCTTTTTGTTTTGAAGACTTTGCATGCTATGGCCCCCTATCTGCCATGTGAACACTTTGTTCTCAACTGCATGTGCTTTTTGGCGATTTGCATGTTGCAAAACGTCTTACTGCCTTCTCCGGAGGTCTCCTGCTTCGTTACCCTGAGCAGAGCCTCCACGGGGACTTTCCACAGCTCGGGCACGGAGTTCATTAAAACGCTGCGCCCGTGCCAGAGAGGAGAACCTGGCCACCCGGCTGGTGGGAACCTGCAGCCACTGCCGCGCGCCGTGAAGGCACTCATTGTTCTCGGCTAACAGGACACGGTGTAAACATAGGAGCAGAGTGTGTTTTAGGAAAGGAGAGTCAAGCGGAGACTTTCACACGAGCGGGCGAACATACACACAACCAAACACACATTCAACTCGTCTCACAACCTGAGACACACAAACAGATTCCAGAGATGAAACAGAAACCAGGCAACAAAGTCCGAGTTGGGTCTGAGCACTCGGCTGCTGTTGCCAAGATCCCAAACAACAACAACAACTGCAGATCTCGGCAGGTGAATTGAGGTGACTTGCAAGCTAACTCTCAAGGCAGAACAATTTGTCCATCACGTCTGATTATGAGTGGTTGTGGGAAGGGGAGGGAAGGCAAGAATGTGAGAAAGAGGAAGGTGAAAGGAATGGAGGGATTAAAAGGGGATGAAAGAGAGTCTTCACGGTTGTATGCGGTAGGAAAACAAGATGGAAATCTTAATCGCCAAAATCTTGTAATGTGATCAAAAGAATCATTGACCCGGTGCTTATTTTCCCCCGCGGCTGTTATCTGTTTCTCCAGCAGGATGAGAGGAGGCTCTTCTGCTGATGAACTGAGAGCCTGTCTTCAAAAACATTTGTCTGAAACCGGCAAAGCTTGTTGTTTCAGGTTGGACCGTAACGAGAGTCATCGGGTTAAGCTCTCCGCCCATGTTTGGAACAAATTTGTACAAAATGAAGCAAATTCTGACCCAGTTATTCGACAGCAGAAATAATAAAAAAGAAAAGAAAAGAAATTTCTTAAAAAAAAAAAAGACTATTGGAACAACTTTGCACTCCACATCCCTCATGTGAAATTAGGTCATTCCTGCCAACAAAGCTCCCCATTTACACGTACATCTATGTCTCAACCTTCACCTACTGCTGCAGTTTAATAGCTTAGAAAAATCAGAAGATGGCATATTGTATAAAATCTTTTTGCAAGGCAGGACATATTTCACACATTTAGTTCTGTTAAATTCTGTAGATATGGCTCACAGCACATACAAGTTAATAATTGGACAGTTGTCCAGCATACGGTGAACATCTAGAAAGAGGGCAAGCTACAAAAGTCCATTGCTTAAGTGGATTTCTGTTCACAAAGGGATGCTATCTACAAATAGTGGAAAGTTAGCCTTTGCTACAATCTTCCAGTTCACCTTTTAATTCATAGAAATGTATTTCATTAGGTATGGAAACACTTTTGAGAAGCTGGTGATGGAGAGAGTTAATCAATTCTGTTCTTCAGAGGTTAAAGCCTGATCGTCTGGTGATTGTTACAGATGGGGGGGAAAAAACCCTTCAAGAATATGACTGACATCCTCACAGTAAAGTAACTTCCTACTGATGCAGTAGCACAATGCGACATTTACACCCTTTTGCCAATGCCCCAAACACTACACAAAACTAAGATGATTTCCTCCACCCATATTTCACAGGTGTAGGAAAGTGCACCTGCTAAACCTAGCTCAGCACATCTGTGTCAGTGCTAGCACAATTTGTTATTACACTGCAGGTTTCACCTCGTTAGAACAACATGAACGGGATTCAGTGCTCTGAAACTGAAACTGCTCAGATGTAAGGCTCTTTGTTTGGTTTACAGAATCTCATCCGGGTGGGATTGTGAGAATTTTTTTGTGTTTGGAAAGCAAATATAGGGTTTAGTTTTCTTGAAATCTAACATGATAATAAATGAAAGGTACAACAATTGTAAATATCTAGTGCACTGCAAGGTCCACCAACAACGGACTAAGCACTGATTTAACACTTTGCGGCTGCGTTAAATCAGGAGGAGAAATTAGTTTGGTTGCTCATTGACTGCTCTCCACAAGCCTAGCTATATTGTTACTGCTACCTACGTCATTACTAAAGAAAGCAATGCAAATTTGTGATGCTTAGACACACAAATCCAATCTGATCTCTTGCAAATCCCAATCCCGAAAGTTTGTCCTCGAGATTAGATTTGACAAACAAAAGCTGATTTGCCTGCCGTCTGCACACAGCCAGACACCTACCTGTTTCTTATGTTTATCAGTAATCCATTTTGTTAACTCGTGTCTTTTCCTGATTGCTTTGTTTTTGACTGTAGTACTGTTCCACTCACTCAATCCCTTTGTCAACTCCTGTCCTTTCTTGACTGCCATGTGGAACAAAACAAATTCAAATACATTGCATGTTTTGGTTATGCCCTGTGGTGCCCATATTAGAAGTTTAGGGTGCTTGATTCTTTTTGCCAGATTGTTGTATGTTCTTGTCTTGTGTGTCAGCGGAAAAATCCTTGGTTTTGGCCCTTGTGGTTTTGTTTCTTAACTCGCACTCTCCCAGGCTTCTATCAAACCATCCACAAACAATCAGGTTGCACCGAAAAGAGTAAAATGGGACTCCCAGTTATTGGGCATAACTCGGATTCCTCTCTCAGCACTCTGCGCAGTGGGATAGGCTCCAGCCTCCTATGAACTTACAATAAACAGGTGATGAGAATTGTTGTTCTGTGCTCTCGTGGTGGAGAGTGCTACAGGAGGTCATTTTCAGTCAGGTTTGGTTTCAGGCATTCCCTTAAATTGAAGACAAACATGGCCCCAGTAGATATCAAAACTTCACGAACCATTTCTGATCATATTTCAACTGTTCTAACATTAAGTGTAGCTACCAAGTTGTAGGCATTTCATCCCATTTTTTTGCCTTCAATCTTTTACTGGCTTCTCGGACTAATGACCTTTCTTCATTCTTTTCAGTGTGAAAAAGATGAAGCACATTTTGTGAAACGTCACATCTATGCTGATTTGCGTCTTATATATACAGCTATGAAAAAATTAAGAGACCACTTAAAAGAATCAGTTTCTCTGATTTTCTCTGATCTTTTTGTAGGTATACATTTGAGTAAAATGAACATTGTTCTTTTATTCTATGAATTACTGACAACATGTCTCCAAAATTATTATTTACATAATACATTTCTTCATTTGGTTTCAAACTAAGCTGTCGAATTATGATAGTCTTTGTTCCTGTATAATCTTGCTTGAAGAATTTTGGCCTATAATGTATGTTTATGTCTTCTGATGCGTCTCTATTTGGTATATTATGTGTATAACAGGATAATACTTGTGAAAGTTAGTGCACTAAGGCATCAGGACAGAGTAAGTTACATTTTACGTTCATTGTGATGAAATGTAATGTTTAGTTTGTTGATGCTTAATGACTACAGAACCATCTTGGACTGAAATTTCAAGACTCTGTGCAAAGTCTATGAGTGCCCAAAAGTGGTCAAGCAAATATTAGCTGAATTAAGTGGGAAATTAGTCGGAAACGGAAACATTTTGTGGATATGGCATGCTAATGTGTTTGAACTTTTATCAGTACAGACAGAATGTGTGACAGGGAGCATAGCACTTTTTCTCCTTTATATTTGTTTGCTTTTGATTTACTGCTAGCCCTGGTAGGCCTGTTCCCCATTTTATTCCCTCCTGTTTTCTCTTCTGCTTCCTGGTTTGAATGTCTGCGCCATAAACAAACCAGTTGTATTTTCGTGTGAGTCGTGCATTTCAATCCTACCTATTGAGACTTCAAAAAAGCTGTGTAGCTTTATTTCTACAATCCGTGCCAAATTGCCCTAGCTCTCACACATGTCCATTAAATGGCCACACAGGTCCATAAAACATTAAAATATATAACAACTGGGCAAGCTGCTCTCTTTGCTATTTAATATTTTAACTCTCTGTGCTGCTTCAAGCTGTTTCAACTAAAGAGGTGGCAACAAAAAACTTTCTTTGCCACGCATCCAACACAATATAGCTGTCATACCAAGTTGCATATATTAGCACTGACTGTTACTTTGCAAGGATGCCAGTCAGGTTAACTCTGATTATTTAATGCTTGATTTATCTGTAGAGTAAGGGATCATTTTTGGACTTATTTTCTTGTACAATGGCATGTTTTAAAAGAAGGATTTAAATTTATTTTATTCAAAGACATCAAAATTACTGGTGTCGAATACAAGTGCATTATTTACTTCTCAGATTTTTATTTGTAAAAAGAAAAATTGAAAATCTTGGATTTATTTTCACTTAATACTTTTGTGTCCATTAGTTACAATTCCTATATACATGTTTATTTGCATTGTCCTCATATTTGAAGTGAATGCTTACTTGCAGCTTCAGACAATTGTTATCCAAGGTGTTTTCACTCCTGATAGACCGGCAGACCCGGTTCAGTTGGGGACTAATATTGCAACATGTTAAATTTTTAGCCAGTTCAATTCGTTTTCATGCTACCCTCTGTCAAACAAAACAAAGTCTTTGAAAAACCTGTTCCCCCTTTCGCCTGTGGTGGCACTGCACCAAGAACCACTGAAGAAAAAAGCAGGAAGAACACATTAGTAGGCCTGTCACGATAACAAATTTTGCTGAGCGATTAATTGTCTAAAAAATTATTGCAATAAACGATAATATTGTTTCAAGACCTTTTGACACTGATTTAGTGAAAATGACTAATAATGCATGCGATTCCCTGCCATAGATAGATACATTTTATTTTCAAAAGAACACGTAACACTGGAACTGATAAACTAAATAAACAAAACAACCAAAAACAAAAATAAAATGGATTCTCAGTCTCCATGAACAAAAAACGTAGTTTAATAAAAACTAAACAACATAAAGCCAAAGTTGAAATAAATACTGCATTCAACCAAAAGAGTGCAGATTATGAAGTCTGTATTGCCCTTCAGTTGCCATGTTCGGCTTTAACCTTCTGACCC
>NW_015112930.1:191851-249070 GCF_001443285.1 Poecilia latipinna | reverse complement strand
GAACCGTTGTACCTAGGATCTCTGTCGGCTAATGTGTCTCTCAGGTTTTGAAAATGGGCCGACAATCGGCCGACAACTCTTGTAGTGTGCGCTGGGCATTACACTAAAGAAATAGGAAGGAAGGGTCAGTGAAGAGCACCAGAGTTGAGCCTTTTTCATTCAGAAAAAACGGCAGGAAGAGACGATAAAGCCGATAATTAAAAGGAGGTCGATAGGTTTAATTTATCGTGCGATTAATTGATATATCGTTTATCGCGACAGGCCTACACATTAGTCCAACTGCCTTCTGAGGAAAAATGGAGTGGCATCAGATGTTAGCGGTTGTAAAATTTTTGCTTTTGTCTTTGATAAAAGACTTTGGCCCATTTCTCCATCTAGTTTTAGACTTTCGCATTTGTTTTGGGTATATTTACTCAGAATACTGTGCGCTATAGTCCACTTCCAGCTCTCTGAGCTGTGCCCAGTCCACTTAGCGTTCACATATGCGTTTGAACCACCAGAGTTGACTTCAGTCGAACCGAGACCTCAGTTTTTAGGCGGACCAGAGTTCGTTTTTTTGGTCTGCATCAGAGTTCGATTGTGTATTCACACCTGCCCAAACAAATCAGACGTTTTAGGCAAACAAACTAGAGTTCAATTAAACCGGACTAAACAGGGCTGGTGTGAACGCACGCTCAAAGACAATTCCTGAGTATTACACATGTCAAAGAATTCGTAAAAATACAAAGAAGAAATCCAGAAAGCCAAGTGCTTGACACGAGGAAGTAGGAGCATAATAACAGCTCTACTTCACAATTCTTTCAGCTGAGTAAACACAACTATATGGTAGATTTGGACAGTTTATACAGGCAGAGCTTCAATAATAAACTGTGAGAATGGCAGTGCATCTATCCTCCCACCCAGCACTGTCACAAGTCCCCGGCACGGCTCCACTATGACTATGATTAAAGGGCACGTGCTGGCCACAGGTATGTGACAACCACTTCAAGCCGAGGTTAGCTCCCCTCGTTCTAACAGGAATGTATGGGAGCTGCTCCGAGAGGGGAGAAAACTACCACTGTGTGGGGAAACTACCCATTCATTTGTGCCCCACCTCTGAGCTCCTCACCTAACCGCACACAGCAGACCATCGGGCTGCACTTTCACCACTTCGCTCAGCCTGCGAATACATGAGAGTGCCATGGGAACTTTTGGGAAGAGAATAGAGGGAAATGTATAAAAAAGGTACTGAAGTTTGGTTGGTTGTGAAGGTATGAGAATGATGTGATTGTGAAGAAGCTGGTACGTCTAGAATTGCCATCAGAGGGCTTACGTTGTTGCCTCAAAGGTGGAGTAATGTTGCTACTGGCAGTTGCCAAAGCAGTCAGTGAAGATCACCGGACACAAAAAAGATGGGTTCGGTTGGATTAGTGGGAGTTGTAGACGTTAGATTTGAGTGCCATTGTGGTTTGCGTCAGGTCAAATGGTTGTTTTGCACAATAACTCTACACGTATAAAACATATAAAAGTTTTACAAGTTCTGATTAAAACCACTTCGTTTTCCACTATACCTTTCTTGTAATTAAAGATGATATTAATTAGATGTTTTAGAGTCACTGAAGATTACTTTTTCTATATCTAGTATATTGTAACCCAGCACCGTCCATCCCCCACTTGTTGCTGAGCACTGCCAAGTCGATTACCTGAAAAACGCTATTCTTTTCTGCAGTTTTCTTGCCACCTGTAAGCCTTCCTGTTGTAAATAAAAACTTGTAGAACAGGTTGTACATTTTTCTAAAAAAAATCAACTGCTTTTTAGTCAAAATTACTATATTGTTTGTAGAGCTTTGATCTCATACCCGTCCAAGCCTAATGTACTACATATAACTGTAACAGAAGTCAATGTCGGTATCAGTTGTTGGGGTGAGGATACCCAAACTGTGTTGTAAAGAGTCCAATACCTGTGACAGATATTACGTACACCCTTCAATCAAAATTTATAACAGGTTATGAATATGAATATGAAACATAAGGGGAGGTGGTGAGAGGGGGCCTATATGTTAATGAATTTCACACCTCTCATCGCAGCGGGTGGTAACTATTGATCTCATGAGATAGAGCACATGTTAAGATTTGCCTCCTCAAAGACAGCCCCCTACTGTTCTTTTGCGGGATAAACAATCTGTGTCCTCTCCCCCCATTCTTTGTAATTTGTAAAAAGATGGCTGTCCCAGTGGTCTGAACGACCTGCTACCTTAGCTCCGATTGTTTGTACTCAGCCAGAAAGACACCTCTCTTTGTTTGTAATTGGTCTAAAAGATGGCTGTCCTAGTGGTCTAGACAACTTGCCACCGCAGCTCCCTTTGTCTGTACTAAGTCAGAAAGACACCCATCTCCTGCTCTTTCGTGGGATAAACGAGTCTAAACGTTTAATAGTTTAGACTGGGCTCCTCAGCTCCCGTTGTCTGTACTCGACCTGAAAAACAAGGTTTTATTTTCAGAGTTACTTCAGTCCTGTCTAAGGATTTTTTTAATTGTAATTTTAGGTTCAACTGTAAACTTAAGAATCAAACATAAAAGTCTAACTTTAGATGTACCCTAAATTATAAAAGCAGAGTTGGTTCTTACAGTTTGGACTGACAGTATGTATTAAAATATTTGCGACAATTAGTATTATTTATTTAGCTTTGATGTGTGCACTTGGATTTTTATAGATTAATTGAATGATGACCTGTGTGAATATTTATCCTTTTCAGGGAGCCTAAACTGTATGAATGGAATGATTGAAATGTACTATGAAAATATTTCATTAGCAGAATCCTGATAATAAACTTCAGTTGTGAACTGAATGATTAAATTGCCTCTAGGCACAAAAGAATTGATAGTTGACTAGTAATCATACTATGGGAATGACTAGCAAGATCTGAACAAACAAGAAACTTGACTACCTCAAGGGATTTCTCAACAGTGTTGCTTTTGGTTTGCACTTTTCGATGATGATAAGTTGGAATGCTAAAATAAAAAATATGAAAACAAAGAAAAACAAAAAAATCTAGGAGACAAAAGTTATCCACTCAAAATCCACATGAACAATGGTGCATGCTATGTTGAACCTGTCCTTTAGCAGCTTCTGGTGACTTTTTTGGACAGCTAATAGCTACTTTCCTTACTGAAAGGATAACAGCAATTGGTTGTAGCTAGCAGCAACAGCCGGTGTAATTTTAGCCCAGTAACATGGATGACTCTCAGCTAAAAAACAAAGAAAGCAAAATATAACAATGGTGTCTTGTGAAAGCGTAAATGATTATTATATGCTTTTAGCCATGGATAAAAATATATTTAGTTTGAATCATGGAAAATTGCTAACATGAGCTAAATTTGAAGGATGGCTTGCTGTTAGCTTTCTTTACTTCTCTACAAACTCCCTACAATATGAGTTCTGTCTGTGAAAGGTAATGAGAATATGATAACAACATGACAGAAACTCACTTAAAAAACAATCACATAACCTATAAACACATTTTATTTTACATTTTGCAAACAGCTTAGCTTTTACCAAGAAGAGAAGCTTTCCATAAAAAAAAAATCTTGATGAAACAAGACAATAAGATATCTTTTCTTATCAGCAATTCTAAAATATTCTTGACAGGAAACTCTTTCTATGAGTGGCATTTAAGGTTTTATTTTAGTCTATCAGTATAAAAGGGGCTTCAGTTCCAAAACATAAAAAAAAATAATTTGTTTGTCTTGATTACAATCAGAACTGCTAATCTTACTTCTGCTCTCAACAGACCGTCACAGCTTTCTGCCCTCTCCCTCTGTGGGAGCCTTCAAGGTGACCGTTCACCTGCACATCGGAGCGGTGTGACTCAGCACTGTCGCATGTCAGCACCACTTCCTTTAAAAAACAAAAGGTCCGTCATGGCACAGCTCTGGAACAGCGTGACCCCGATGCGGTGCCAGCGCGTCACAGCGAAAACCCCCAAGGAGCTGGATCTGTGACAAACGCCGCCGTTTCCTCTGGCCTCTTGTCTTCACTGGAGCCCCCTTTCGTTCATCTGATTTTATTTTTGTTTACCCTCTCTCGTTCCTCCCTGGCCTGCTCCACATCGACATCAGAAGCGGAGCCTCTGAAACGTCTCGGAGCGCTTTTCGAAAATCTCGACAGAAATATGAGCAGGCGCTCTCACCCTTGGGTTATTTTATCAATGAGATCAATTGTTTCCTCAGACTCTCGCTCACGCCCGAGATAGTTTACATAAGAGTTTCGCGCTAGCATGAGAGGAGGATGAAAAGGAGAAATGTGCTTTTCTTCAGTTTTATAAAGAGTGTAAAATTCTTCTCTCCTGTGTTATTGGATTTCTGCTTGACTTACTTGGAAAGATAACGATGCCTCAAATTTCACGTTACAATCACAAAATTGAATTGAGATTTTTATGTGACAAGCTGACAAATGTAGTAACTTAAATTGAAAAGGAATGTTGATTTGTTTGTTTTCATATTTTGTTATTGGAAAATGTGGCATGACCTTGTATTCAGCCCTCTGAGTCAATGGTTTATAGATCCACCTTTTACTGCAGATACAACAAAATGTACCTTGTATTTTTGGTCTAGTTTCTAGTTCAAATCAATTAGTACACGTGAAATAGGACAAGACGTTGTATTTATTTCCATCTTGTTACTGTTTGTTTCTGAAGGGAGAATGGAGGAGGTTTGTTATGTGGTCTAGTCATGTGACATGTGACATAGTTATAGTAATGTAAAGCAGAATTGGGGGGAGTTTTCCTGAAGCAGTCGTGAAGACAGTGGTTTAGTCGGGTTTTTTTTCAAGGTGTAGAAAGGGCAGTGAAATATATCGGTTATCGTCCATAATGGCAGTTTTAATATTGGATCGCGATATCGGCCCGGATTTTCACATCTGTCCATCCCTAAATTATATCTTACTCTACTGAATGTTGGTCTACGAGGTCTTAGTGGAGCTTGTGATTGTAACATGAATAATATGGAAAAGTTTAAGGGGTATGAATACTTTTGCAAGGCACTGTCCTCATTCCACATCCTTCTTCTGGTCAGTGTTTATACTTGGCACAGTCCTCCTGTCTCTCTATTATATTCCTTATTTTCCACGCCTTACCCGTTTTCCTCGACTCCTCACCACCGATACCCCTCCTCCTCCTTGTTTACCTGTAACCCTGTAGCCACGGTGATGGCTGCGGTTGTCACAGTGATCATGTTACAACTAGGACAGCTAGTTCCGAGAAAGGGGAAACAAGGGATTCCCAATAATGAGCCACTATTGTTCCCTAAAGGCTCTTTCAGTGCCACTCTTCTCCCATAACACACACACCCACACCCACACGCACACGCATGCACGCACAAACGCACACAGATACTTTCAGAAAAGGACATCAGATAAACACTCTGCAAGAAGTCACACACATGTACACACTCAAGCTATGCACAAACAAACTGGGACATGATGTTACCTACATAGCATGTATAGCACACTTACAGCTTTACATGCGGAACAGAACATTCTCTGAAATGATGCACTGGGTACATAAATGGCAAGCAATACATTTAACTATAGCAGAAAATCCTATATTCAAAAACACATCAGTGCTTTTTGAAATTATATGAATGCAATCTAAATGTAATCAAATGAAATCTACTGGGATGAAAAGACCTACTTAGCAAAGTCTAAAGCAGTATTCTGTGCTCTATGCTTTTAGAGGTACTTACTACCTACTGAGCAATTTATTGTTTAAATAATAGATGTAAACATGGCTTACATGCCCAGGCAAGTTTCTGCAAGATACCCAAGGTCAGAGTAAAAAGAAAGTACTCCCGCTTTTAACTCTTAAGGCTTTGATTAAATAATTACCAGCAAGCGAGACCACCTGTATGAAAGCAGGAGTTTTGGCAGTTTGCTGGTCAGAAGCATGATGATGTGTGGTAGCACAATGCCAGGATGCAAAACCAGCAGCATTGACCTTGGAGAATCAATTTAGAAAACAAAACAATAGTGGGTTAATCTGAGTTGAAGCAGTGAAACACAAAGGAATGATAGCTTAGTTTTAGAAAAATACAAGTTAGCTTAAACAATGTTAGCTATCAAAATGAAAATACAAATAAGGAAAACTTATTGTTGATTTTGGCTAAACACAGAAAATGCAAATGAGGAAAATATAGCTTAGCCAATTTTATCAAAACAATAAAATAAAAACAAGAAACATATTCTTAGCTAAAAAAAAAGAATATACAAATATCTCTGCTGACATTAGATAAAACAGGACATGCAGACAAGGAAAACAACATCTTTGTTAGCTGTTCAGTATTCATGGATTTTCTTTTTTGCTCAGCATATTTGAAATGTTTTGAAAGAAAATGCAACTTTGGAATCTGAAACAGCTATGCAATGCTACGTAGCATTGATTGGTGCTTTGCAAAGCAGCCAATACAGGAGCACCATTTCTTTTCCTTGATGTGGATTGGCTGTACCATCAGGAGTGAAGATAAGAAAGACTAAATACTAGCTTCTGCAGCAGGGATCGGCTGGTCTCCACTGTGCACATTAGTGTGTAGAAGGTATATTTAGTGTTTCAGCTATTAAAATAGGAATTTACATTGATTTTTGGAGGGGGTATAAAGTATTTGCGAATTGCCGACGAGGACTGTGACTGCATTTCATCAAATTTAGAATTGTGGTTCTTTTTTTTCAAAATGGTTTTAAAAAACCCCAGCGATGATCACTGTTTTGTTCAAGTCATCCTCTTCCCAATTTCTAAAACAGAGGCTGCAGAGTTAGGAAGCGCCGCGAGACCCACATTTAAGGGAAACAGGGTGGAAACAAACAGGAATTATACTCGAAGTGTATCATTATGAAGCAGGGAGTATAGTTCTGGGACCAGTGTTGAGTGGTGGAGATGCATTCTCATCTGCAGCTGTGCACGTACTCTCGCAGCCTCGTTTCTACCAAACAGCCTGTACTGCAGGACGCTGAGCTGGGTGCTTTGGTTTTAAGGAAAAGCAAATCAGTGCAATGCAGTACAACCTGCAGGCAACTGAGTCACTGGCCAAAAAGAAGTAGGTCAGATCCAGCGTCACAACAGCCACGCGACTAGTTGTGCCCTACTTTTTGCCTCTTTTTGCAAACATGCTCATTTCAAAAGTTATAACATTCATAAAAGTGGTTTGACACGGAAAACGATGCCCTGGTTTTATGTTAGCATCTCTTTATTTAGTGGAATAATAGTGTTATATAACATCACAGCTGATTCCCAGAGGCTCTCATTGTGAGGAACAGGAACTTTAGACTTAAACCTCGACACTGGCATTCACAAAACATTGGTTTGTTCAAAAATAATTCTTCCGCTTTATCCTGAGGCAATAAAACCTAAGGTCCGAAGGCATCGAACGCACCTCGGCTGAACAGGATAAAAGACACAGCCAGCACGTAAGCTGAAAATAATGTTTTTTGGTGATCTCTGCCAAGAAAAAATAGCAAAAAGAAAAAAAAACACAGAAGACCAGAACGAGTTGAAGTAACAAGAAAAAGCACTGGAAGTTACCCAAAAAAGAGATGCAGATGTAGGTGTTTTAGGTGGAAGTCAAAAATATCAGGAGACTTTGTTACCCAACGAGTTGTAATGCTGCCAGGGCTGTGGACCTTCCAAGCCCAAACTGATTATTTTTAGGATGAGAAAAAAGAAATCCAGTACAGTGCCTTGAACTTTTCAGTATTCACATTACAACTAGGAACGTCAGTGTATGTCTTATTGCCGTCTAATGCAATAGACCAATGCCACGTAGCGTCGAACATTTTTTCATCCTTTGAAAAACAAAAGTCTTGAACTCAAGTTTATATTGAGAAGGACAGCAATTGCACAGCAATTCTTCAAGTTTTGCCACAGATTTTTTAATTTAGGTCTGGGCCATTTTAACATGCGTCAGCTGCCACTCCACTGTTTAAGCTTCTGCAGTTTTTTTCTTTAATGACAGCGCAGTATTTAGCTCCATCTATGAATAACTTTAGCTAAGTAGTGGGAATCTTGCAGAGCTTCTAAGTGTGTCAACAAATCCTACAATAAACTAAATTTCTATTATGTTTTCCAGATGACAAAGGGGTTGCATTGCCTTTTGGTTATCTGTGTGATTTAAACCAGAAGGCAATATCATCCTTATGAGTATCAGCTGCTGCATCTGTTGCAGCTTTTGTATTGAGCAGAAACAATAATGTTAAACCGGTATTGCGTAAATCTGTGATGTCGGGGATGTTGCTTACGGGGCCAAATTAACATGAAATCAAATTAACTTTCTAGCTCTGTGACATTTAGCCCTAAACCACAAGATATAAACATCGCTGTATGATGTCAGTGAGAACACAGATGACTAGGAGTTCATTCATAAGCTTTCGCTACACATACAATGCCTTGCAAAGGGATTCATGTCTCTTGAACCTTTCCTTCACTCCTATGACCACAAACTTCAGTGTGTGGTGATGTGAAAAAGTATTTACCCCCTTGCAGGTTTTCATAGTTTCTGCATTTCTGACTTTAGATAATCAAAAGTATTGACAAAAGACTGTCATTGTAATTTTGCAGTAAAAATTTGAGGCAGACAACGTACGAAAACAGACGAGCTACATTCTTACAAAACATGAGTTACAGGTTATTGTGACGGATAAAAAGTTGTGGAATTGTACCAAAAACACTTACTGTGTTGTATCTGTCAAGTTTGCTGACTTCAACCAGTTTCTGCTGCTTCGTTATTCAACCCTGACCGAGTGACGTCATTCCCAGTTGGTGCATTTTTGGTTTGCAAAGCCCTGCGCGTCAGTCCGAGTGCCCCGGGTGCTGTGAAGTGTACCGATGACATCACTCAAAGGCAAATCTCGTGTGCGTGCGCTTTTAAGAGCGACTCCACGTTCCGTGTGTTGCACTTTTGAGCACATGCTGCACACGCATACACTTTTCATGACGCATTTAACATGCATGAAACACACACGCACTCTTGCATGCGAGTACGCAGGCTTTTCCACAAATGACATCCTGCGTGAACTCTTGGAGAAAAAAATCATTCAGGACATTTGGACATAGTGTGACAGCGGTACTGGTAAAGGCTACTGAAGTGCAAGGGGACAAATGTAATTGAAACAGACAAAAAAAGGCACAGAAAAATCCACTGACCCATTGTACGTATATGTATATATATATAGATACAAGATGCCTTCATGAAACCAATCCATTAATGGAGAGGATTCTTACCCAGGAGGCTTTGGTGGAGGGGTTCACTGCAAGGACAGAGTACCAAATGAAGGTCAGTACAGGCTTGAGGGAAAAGCCTATCTACTTTAGCAAAATCAAAATCTCTCTCACTTTTGCATATTATATTTTAGCATAGTAATTTGGATCCTCTTCGGATTGAATAATACGTGTCCTAAGATGAATTCATTTCACTGAAACAGTACGGGACACACTTTTGCTATGAAACTATTTGACTTGCAAGCAGATCTGGAAATGAAACCAGATATTGATTTTTTTTAAATTTTTGTTCAAATTGAGTGATTTGTGGTAAATGTTTTTGTATATTGGTTATGTAATTATCCAGTTTTGGGGCTGCAAACTTAACATTATGCTGTCCCAATAGATGTGTTTCCATCCTATTGTCATGTTAAATTTGAGCAATTTTTTAAAAAAAATATTGCAAAAAATAAAATGTGAATTAGTTGTGTTTACTGGTTTGGAGCGAATCATCCGGGCTACGCAAAGTGTAATTTCGTCTATGTTTGATGATATATGTGGTTGTAGCAAACAAGATATAGAGGTTGCAAACTAGCATGGACCAAACATCTCAGAAAAATTGTAAGCCTTCCCCACCAAGCTGGAGGTTTAGACTTATAATTTTTTCTGAATTTCATGCTTACGGTTAAGTCACAGACTTGACACCACTCACATCCCTCCCTCTCGTCAGCCATTCTAGGCTTTGATATTATTCCGAATTTTGTGCCTCTGCTAAGGCACAGACCCACTGGAGGATGAGAAAGTTTGCTGCGTCAGAACTTAAATGTGTTTCCATCTCCTCTTTAGTGCATAAAGCCACTTCAATCTTTTGCAAAATTAAGTTATTCCAAATTTTGCCGTTTCCATGAACCTGTTCTAAAAACGCTGATGGAAACACAGCTACTGATATTTCATTTACCTTGTATCTTTTTTTGCTCTAGAATATCTACCTAAAGCTCCCACTGGTTCCTCCACCAATCCCTAAGTCACTTTCTAGTTCAGATGATGCTGCTCACAAATGGGACTGATGGACCCCTGCGCTGGTTCTTGTTCTGCATCAGACGCATTTTGCAGTCTGCAGCAAGTTTTTTCCCATGACTGTCCTGTATTTAGCTCTATTGGTCAACTCTGATAAACTTCCTTGCTACAGCATGTCAAGTAGCATTGCGCCCAGGGATTTCAGCTTCCCAGGCTGCATTTTCTTTCACATATGTTCTCTACAAAAATATTTGCGATGAGGCTGATTTTATGTGAATAATTAGGAATTAGGTTCCACAAGAAAATTCCATGAAAATTGAGCCATGAATAGGCGGGTTTTCACTGATGTTCTCCAGCTTCAACTGTTACACTACATCATAGTTTGTAGTGAATACAATTGTAAGTTACATTTCTCAGATTTGAATTTGCAGGAAAAAAACAAAAACATTTTACCGTAAAATGTCATAAAAGGCAAAATGGGAACAAGTTCAAGCAATTTGAATCCCTTTCCAAGGCATTATAGTGTGAGAAAACCTTCAAAAGCCATCAAATTTTTATGTGTAAGAGTTTTGAAAGACGTCATGTAATTTGCTGCTTGTGTATAATTAACTTTGCGATAACATAATAAGCTCCATTCCTTTTGAAAAGCACCACTTATCTTCTCCTGAAACAATTATGACTGTGCTTTTTCGCTGCTGGCTCTGAAACTTTGAGCGAGCTGCACGCGGCCGTCATCACGGCAAGCGCATCCTCTGTGCGTGCATCTAAGCACGGACATATACCGCAGAGGGGTGGAGGGGGTGGGGAACGGCCAAGTGTCCCAGAAATTAAAAAACAACAGAGGATTAGGTTTCCGTGTGAATGCGTATGCTTGAATGTGAGCATCCATATGTTGGCGCGTTTGTCTGCCGGCTTGCGTGAGCGCTTCCTCTTGCGTCGCACGGAGTCACGACTGGGGCCCGTGTTGAGCATGCCAACTAAAAATAGTCTATTAGTTATCGGCTCGGTGAACAGCTCAGTGCTGCTTAATTATTGAAGATCTGGAAAAGGCTGAGGACTGCCACTTTTCATCTCTTCCCCATCCCTCCCTGCCGCTCGCCGTGCTTTGTTTCCAGTACACGGTGTGCTGGCGTGATGTAAGAGCCTGCGTCACAGCTGACTGCGTGTCACTGTGTCATTCCCTCACTGCTGGAGGAGAATAATATTCCTGGCTTTTCCCCCTAATCACACTGCGTGTGTGAGCATCCGCATTCCTACTGTTTATGAAGAACACCCAAGAGGGGGAAGGCACAGTCATCAGCCAAACCCCCCTCTCTTACGGTTTACAGCTATAAGCAGATTTCGCCTTCAAACACACAGTTATTACTGCTCTTTGTGAAATATTTATTTGGTCAGCGTTTATTAATTGGATTGCATTTCTGGGCAGGTCAAGAACAATTCTCTGCCGCTCTTAAGACATAAATAAAAATAACAAGTCTTGCCTGTGAGGCAAAATTTCACATTTTGCACTCAGTCCTTTGCATTGACCATAAAAGTCAAGTTTATTTGATGTGTATAGCACATTTCAGCAACAAGGCAGTTCAAAGTGCCTTACATCAAAAAACCATCATACAATTGTGAAACAAGTAATGAACATTACATTTTGTCAAATGCCATCATCAAAATGATCTAGCAAATATACATCTACTACATTGATTAATTGCTCAGTTATTGTTAATCAAAGGGGATTCTAAACAGGTTTTAGCCTTGATTTAATGGAACTCTGTGTTTCAGCTGTTCTGCAGTTTTCTGGAAAACAGCGAAACACCTTCTATGCACTAGATTTGTGGTGCCTAGAAGCTGAATGCTGTTTCTCTGTTTTTGGTTTTGGTTTTGGTTCTGGGAATGCATAATGGAGTAGAACCAGAAGACCTGAGTGATCTGGAATGTTTATACAATAACAGGTCTTTAACGTATGGTGCTGCTAGAAAAAAAAAAGTATTTTTAAGTCTATTCTCTGAGCCAGTACAAGGATCTTAGAACTGTTGTGATGTGCTCTATTTTCCTGGTTTTGGTCAGAGTTGATGTGTTGCTCAATCTTCACATCAACGTTGAGCAATCTCCCCTCAGCATGATTCAACCACCACCTTGGTGTAGAGTAGGATTGTCAAACTCATTTTTGTTTTGGGCCATATTAAAATCACAAATGTTCTCAAATATCCTGTGGTGCCAGGATTTATTGATAAAACCCATTAGCAAACTATTAAAATATTAATCAATAGCTGTTTCTGCATTTAATAAGCATGTTTCACAGTGAGCATGGTGCAATCAGGGATTTACAAAAGATTGTGTTTAAAAAGGAAATGAAAGGAAAGCAATTTTGCTTAATTTTTCTTTTTCTTTTTTGTTGCAAACTGTATCACATTGATTAACGGCCTGAAATGTTTAAAGTATTTAGGCTTCATGATTCTTTTATTAATATATTTTTACCAAAAACACAGTAACTGTTGCTGTATTTGGGCTCACTCATATATATTCTTCTTTGTCGTTTAATTCAAGAAGTTGGTTAACTAAAATAACACTAAAGTATCCAAAGTTATTCTAGGGAACCTTTTCTGGGCTCTTAGATAAATAACTTTGTAGGTTTGTCCTTTTATTTTATTTATTTCTATTCACTGGAACATAGCTGGGTGTTTTCAAGAATGCCATGCATTTCTTTTTAACAACTTGGATGAAACACCATTAAACCCCACCAAACATTGTATGTATTTGTCAAAGGCATAAGAAAAAACAGCTTCCTTTACTGCACGTAGGGAGACGAGAGGAATACCGAAGGATGCTTTAGTGACGCTTATTGATGTCAGAGCATCCTTTGTAGCTTACATGTCTCATCTTCAGTGTCAGTCAGCTGAGTGAGAGGTCTTTGTTTGTGTTGGTGATTGTCTACAAACCCGTGCGTCATCCTGACAGACTCTTTGTTCCCAAAGATTTTAACTATTTTTTTGAAGAAACAGTGGATCCATGTGGATCTGACTGATGACTGATGTTAGGAGAGACTACAGATAAAACTAAAGTTATCCCCCTTCCGGATTTAGGTGTAAAATGATTTTCTTTCAAAAAGGTAATAAGACAAATTATAAACAGTAGTTTTGAAAAAACAAAATTAAATGATATTTTACGACAAATTACACATCAAAAATATTTAAAAACTCAGTAATGAGTGGATCTTCAATGGCATTCTTATAGTTGCTATCTTGCTTTTTGCATTTTTCCACTCATATTTTGACAATATATGGAAATGACCTTAAAGTCTTTATGTTTGGAAGGTCTCCTTGTCATTTTCCTGTCATATTCAGATCTGGACTTTGTCTGGACCTTCAACTAAAATCTGCCAGCTATATGAGCAATTTTGAGCTCAACTGCATGTGGGTTTGTTATTCAGTCTGTACATTTCGGAAGTGATTGTGCACTCAACAAAAATGTGGTCTGCCAGTGTTAATACATTCAAAGCAAGTCACTGTTGTGGTCTGTCAATCAACGTTTTAGCTAGAACTACATGGAATACACAATGGATTTTAATTTGAAATGGTTCAAAAGGTGTGAAAACTTTTGCACAGCACTGTAAGTCAGTATGAGGTTACCCAACTTCATTGATACCACATGTACAGTAGATGCCATGATGAGCAAATAACACACTGTACATTTCAGTCCTAGAGTTCACCAAGTCCATTCAGCCATACAGGACACATGGCCTCAATGACACACACACACTCATAAATGGATGAACCCCTGTGACCCCCTCTGTCACATAAACAGGCAAGCATGTCAGGAATGCCCACGTGCATTTACAGACAAGTTTTGTGCCAATGGTGGCATTTGTTTGGTTAATCGGTTGGAGAAGGCAGCAGGCCCTTTTGTTATCATCTGGAGCACAGGGCGGAGCCTGTTGGCTGAAAGAACCTATGGGCATCAGCAACATTCAGCCGCTTTCATCAGAGAACACAGGACGCATTCATGCAACATGGAAGATTAGTGATGTGGAAAACGTCACCTGTGAGGTAAAGATTGAGAAAGCAGAGAAAAGCCTCATTTTTCAAGATCTAAGCTTAACACTTCAGCTTAAAAGTAAAAGGAATGGCTTCAGGGAAATAAAGACAGTGTATTTGTAACACGTGCCGCTCGACGCGACAGTTTGTAGTGATGTTGGAAAGCAGCAAGAAGGTTCTGGGTTCAAATCCCAAAACCTTTTACAGCATTTCCTGAGCAAGTGTAACACGGGCAAAATCCCTACGCTGTCCACATGGACATGCTAGTTGGGTACTGTCCTCACTTTAACAATTTCTTGCTGCAATGTCTGAGTACAAGTACAGTTTAGAATTATTTTTGTTCCACAATTAGCCTCCACTTACATAGCTCACACTTTTCTAAGGAAAAGAGGTTGACTTAATTGGCAAAAGCTTCCAGAATGAGTTTCATGCTTTCTGTGTTATATTTCAACGATCAATACATTTTGATCTAAATTGTGAAAATCATTTTGTTTTGGCCCATCACATGAAAATGTCAAAGAGTGCAAGTTATAGAAACACTTACAAGGCAAACAGACCAAATACAACTATACGTAATTTCCAATTTCTGAGCCAGATTGAACCCAGGGTTGGAGATTTTAAACAATCTGCGTCACCAACACTTTGAAGCTACACTAGAGTGGGTAAGGTCAGATGATTCTTATGTGAGATGAAGACAAAATTTCTTCACTAAGCCAGAAATAAATAGGATAAATTTCATAAGAGAGATGCAGCAGCTAGACCCCCCCATGACCAGCAGTCAGAGGTCTGACTCTTACATCTAACCGTGAGCAACATAAAAGAGCCATTGTTTAGAGTGCAATTACCATCCGAGATGATTGTAAAACTCTCACAAGGAGCTGCAAACAAGGTGGGAGAGAGAGACGACAAGAAAACATTGTCTGAGCGTTAGTGCCTGCTCAACAACATTGTATTGGCTTTCGTTTGATGGGTCCAGGTAGGGGGAGGTAGACAGACAAAGAGAGTGTAAAGATTTGGTTTTTTCTGTGTATTCATTTAGGTTTCTGTGTCTATTGAGTCTTGTGTTGTCCTGTCTACCCCTTGATTGTTCCCAGCTGTGCCTCGTTTCCCTGATTACCCTCTGTGTATTTAATCCCACCTGTGTTCCTTGTCAGGTCCTTGTCTAGTGTCTCTTCTTGTCTGCCGTCAGATGTCTATTATGCTACCATTTGCCACCAGTTATGAGCTCTTAGCTAGTGATGGGCAAATAAAGACTCATGAAGCTTTCCAACCCTGTGCTTTTTAAAAAGGTTCATTACTCGATGCTTCATTCATCACTCACTAGTGACATCTGCTGGTGAAACAGTAACAGCCCTGTCACTCAGTTGGATCATACTTCCAAAAATTACTAAATGCAATATTGTCAAAGTTTTCATCAAACTCATGTTTAGTAACAGGATAATCAATGAAACCATTCATGTTTTAATTATTAAAATGATTTGTAGCCAATCTAATCCTGGTATATGTTGAACGTCAAAGAGCTTTACATCATAAAATCACAAAAATATAAAGTCATAAAAAAACACCATAATCAACAACTGAGAAAACCAGTAACAAACATTACATTTTGATGAGTCCCATCATCATTACACATCAAATATGTTGGTCAATGTTCCTTTTATTTTGGCCACTGAAGACAAATATTCTCCTCTGATGCGCAACCAAATGACCTACAGCACCCCATGAACCAGCACGGCTCATTGCGCTTTTATATTGAAAACCGACATGCAAAATGAAGCAGTCACGTGTCCCAGGTGATGCGAGACGTCGTTTGTTGCCAGTTACTTGGTTCTCAGCAAGACGAAACAAACATCGAAGCATCGAAGTGGGTCTTCATCGGACACGTCCCCTTTTTACTCAATAAACTCATAATTTCTTCAATTCAAACCTGGGTCCACTGCATCTTCCTCACCATCTCTACCGCAAAACATGACAGAGAGAAAATCCACTTCTAACAGCAATTTACCATCTCATGCGCTTGATACAATCCTCATTGTTCAATATTTAACAGCTTTTAGAGATGAACTACGGAGAAAGAGAGAGAGAAGATTGAAAAGGAATTGAGTTTGACGTTTTAATGGGTCGCAAAGGTGGCCATAGGTCCTGCTGGGGTGGCAGAAAGTAACGCCGAACACCCAGTTTAGATCAAAATCCAGAGGGCTGATAACCTCCCTCACTAAACCTGTTGTTTAGCTTAGCAGAACTACGAGGAGAAATGGGGGGGGAAAAAAATGACAGAAACCATGGCGTAAGGGAAGAACATGAGTCACCGAAGATTAAGAGATGTGTACGTGGCAGAGGTTCCGTCTGTTCTCAGTTACCCCTACCTCCAAGCCTTTTCCTCCGCAGCTTGTAAATGGTAGCATTCTGCCAACAGTGTGGGGTTGTGAGGGACAGTGGGCTTGACTGCCTGGCAGGGGAAAGAGGCGAGATGAACCCGATTAACAGTCACATCTTGTTCTCTTGTGATCTCCAGTTGCGTAAGCCCCGTCTTAGCAAAATTACAGTTTGCAACCATTATCTGCAAGTCATGTTTATTGATTTGTTTCAGTGCTAGCCATGTATTAATCAGATAAGATTTACATTTCCTTTTATGAAATACTCTAATGTACTGGTAACAGACAAGTTCTGTACAAAAGAAAATATAAAACGACTGCTATATTTAACACATTCTTGAAAAAGAGATTCACGCTTACTAAGTGACAACAACAAACTTGTTCAGATTTTATATACTAGACAAGTAAAACTAAGAAGTGGATGAAGGAAAATGATAGGTGGCGTTCAATGTTTGACTTTAGGGTATGTCTGAAGTAGCTTTGCTGCCAAATAGTGACGCCTGATGTTTAACAGTAAATAGTAAAATGATGGGTTGAGAATGATGTACATGTTCAATTTAGGTCTTATTTGAAAAATGTCTTATGCAAGATTACTGACTGCCTACATCCCCATGTCTGGCTGACCATGGAAGCAGACACCAGGATGCCAAGAAGTTTTACAACACCCTAAAATGCAATCATAGGACTTTGAGGCATAGAGTTGGAAGACCTGACTAGCTCACAATCATGGGACCCACCATGAGTTGTACTGTGTATCACAAGGTGTTTAAAATGTGAAACCATCTGGAAGAAAAACTCAAACTTAAGCAGAACTGGACCCTGCAATCCGAGAGTGAATCCAAACATACCAGTAAATCCACTAACAACTCACTGAGAAGGATGAAATGGAAAGTCCTGGATCGAGTCAAGGCCCATATCTTGATGTAACTGAGATGACATGGGTTGACCTGAAACAGGAAACCGAATCAAATATCTCTGAGCTGAATGTAAGAAGGATGTTCTAACCATTTCTTCAGCTAAGAACTCATTTTACATCTGCAGTTTAATCAGTAAAACAAAATTAGTTTGGGTTACCTAGTGGCAAGTAAATTAATATGTATTTGTTAATGATGTCTGAATATTTAATGAGGTATCCAAAATCTTTCATCTGATTGTAACAATTAGTCAACTCAGTTTAAATCCAGTTGTTCTTGGAAGACATTTTAGGATGGTTTGAGACTATTAATGGAGAAAAAAGGATCATGAAGACCAAGATAGACACCAGAGAGATCAGGTATAGAGTTTTGGAGAAGTTTAAGTAAGGTTGTTCAATCCATTCTTCAAAATAAGAAAAAGACACAAGTGGCACAACTGCAAACCAACACAATGGAGCTGCATTAATAGTGGTGGAATCATGCTACGCGGACGCTTTTCTTTAGGTGGGAGCTAAATCCTGGAAGAAACTATGTTTAATGCTTTGAAATTAAAATTGATTTTAATTTGTAAAAAAAAGAAAAAGGAAAAAAAAAGTTAGAAGACCATTTAATCCAAAGAAATACCAACAAAATCCATCAAAGTTTGTGATCGTAGTGTGATAAAATGTGAAAAATCTCAGGGATATTAATAGTTTTGCAAAACACAGTGACAAAATTAAAGCCATACATCCCAAATGTGTTACCACAACTGACATAAATGACAACTGAAGGTGTGAGAAATAGAAGTTTATGTCACACGTAAGAAAAACCAAACAATAGACTGACGCTCTATCAGCCATGCAAAGCATCGGTGTCTTAACATCGTCAAAAAAAAAATCATCTTGGTTCTCGCTTTAAAGTTTGCGGCTAGAAAACAGGCCATTGTTATGCAACTGCTGCTCTGGTAGTAGTCCATCTGGGAGTTCTGTACTGGCACGTACAAACATGTGTGATAGCGTGTCAGTGTGTAGGAGGGAGAACAAGATGGAAAGAGTCAAAAGAGTGTGTGTAGCCCTTTGTGTTCGGCGTCAGCTAAATTCACGTGCAATTTAAGGTTTGCCGTTTACGGTTCTACACCTGATGGCTTTGGAGGTTGTGCATCAGCCGTGGTGGCTGCCAATATGTTCTTGTTCCTCACTACGTGCGGGGGTTTGTGTATGTCTGCGCGCGGGGGCCGCAGCAAGCTGGTGAGTGGGCCGCTTCGCCGCCTTTTCCTCCTCTCTGCAATCGGAGACGCTTCCACCGCGTTTCTCCACCGGAGCCATTCACAGCCGTGGCTAAATAGCCCCAGAAACAGGATGTGCGCCAAGTCGTAGCTGCTAGTGCTTGGCTACGGGAAACCTGACCAGCTTCCAGCATTATGTAAAACCTGCCAGATCAAGCTGTGTAGTCATTTGGTCACACGCTTAATTTACATTTTCTGCAACAGAATGAAAAGCACCGGAAGCTCTTTTTCTCTCTTCTCAATTTTTGTTTTTTTTTCTTCTTCCTCCCTGCTTGTGAAGGGACAAAAGTTTGGAAGGCGGCTAATTTCCTGATCAAATCTGCACATCAAAGACTGAATGTTATGTCACCATCACTTAACCGACTCTTGGATAGATTTTAGACCATAAAGAAACTGCGACAAGGAAAGAAGGTTTTTATTGGACAATAAGTGTTAAAAGAATCAACCTTGCAGTATTCATACCCCAGATTACAGGATCCCTGTCCTGCTGGAAGCTGAACCTCTGTGCCATGTTTTTGTAGCTTCTAACAGGTTTGCTTTCAACTCTGACCAGCTTATCTCTCCTTATTGAAAAAAGACATCAGAGTCTGATAATGCCGCTGCCACGTTTCGCCATGCTGACAGTCAAGTGGATATGAAGTGGTTACTTTTCCACCTCAAAATCGTTTTGCAAGTAGGCCAAAAAGTCCAGCTGTGGTCCCATCTGGCCAGAGGACTTTCTTATACATCAGTCTTTCCAAAAATGCTTCTATTTGTGAATTATTAGTCCGTAAATGACTGACTACTGATTAATAAGTCTATCGTAAAGTTTTTGAAGTATGTGCAATAATGTTTCCACCTGAGTTAGTGCTCCCTGCTCCTCCTCTAGAGTTACCATGGTGATCTCTGCTGCTTCTCAGATAGGTGATGGACTGAACAGTGCTCTTTGAGATGTAAAAGATATTGTATACGCTAAGATATTGTTTTATACTCTAATCCTGCTTTAAACCACTTCACTGATGCTGTTTCTTCTATGATGTCCTCTAACAATCTTCTGAGGTCTTCACAGAACAGCTGTATTTACACAAAGATTACACTGCAAACAGGTGGGTTTCATACAAACAAGGGGACTTCTGAAGGCATTATTTTGAACTTGATTGATTCGCATCATTTTCCTTTTAGTTGGCACTATTCTGTGTTGGTTTATCACATACAATTCCAAAAAGATGCATATGATTTCTGGCTATAATGTCACAATAAATGAAAAGGGTATTTTATAGTAACTAAACATATCTAAAATTACACATGCAATTCAACTTTACCCCAAAACAAGGCCTATGTGACTAATGATCATTACCCAAAGGCCATATAAGAACTACAGTTAAGTTGTTTGCAATGCTACACCGAGGATCAGCCTCTTTAACACCATAATAAAAGATTCAAGTCCTCAGGAGAAGAGGCCCATGCAGCTGAGGACTGTAAAACAAGACAGACCACCCCTGCTGACCGATTCCCATCCACAGCTGTCTCTGGCCTCTCGGCTCCTCGTGGGTCCACATGTTTTCTGGCCAGCAGCTCGCCATGTGTGGGCAGCCGTCCGAAACCTGACGGATCACCTCCTGCATGCAGGGTGACACCTAGTGTTCAAAGATTAAAAGACGTAGATCATCAAAATCAGAGAAAAACCACGTATTGGTGTTTCTAAAAGATTAAAGGGACAGTCCACTCTTTTTTAATTTCACAACAAAAACAGCCTAAAATTTTTGTTAATTGCTTAACTTGCCTGTATCGAACTATGTGAGCACTAGCTAAAACATAAAAACTACTGAAACAGTGTCAAACAAGGCTGGATGATGAGGAGACAAGTGGATCTCTGGGAAGATGGTAACAGAAGAACTCTGCGAAGTTCCCTAGTGGAGAACTGGAGTTAAGCCAAAGGAACACAAAGTCTCCCTTATCACAATTTATTTATATGGCTTCATATGGAGTTGAAGGGTGGTATACTTAACTTGATTAACAAAGACAAAAAAAATACCATGTTGAATTCTGATGGTATACTATTTTTTATTTGTACTGCATTTCAATTCAAGATGCAACAATCAAGGTCTTGGCTAATTTATGGTCTCCTAATTTTTAAAGATTTGACCTGCTGATTCCAGTTCTAGTTGATTTTAACTTCATTTCAGTGACAATAACAGAAGAGGATAGAAGAACAGTGGTCACTACGTCTTTGCATTAGGAGCAGTGGCGACATCACATGCTTTGAAATAGGCTTTATAGGGTAAATTGGATTCAGACCAAGTTATTATATCGGTGACAGCAAACATTTGTCTGCTTATGATTAATTTTAAAAAACTGTGGAACATCAAGTTCTTTCATATTTTTGTAGTATGTGTGTTGCCTTTGATGTGCTCCCGCTGTGAAAGGTTTGTGTATATTGGGATCAGTGGTGTGGAACTCGGTGTTCTGCTGCATAATGACCAAGTAAGTTACTTTTCTATTATTTTTATCTATGATTTTTTTCCCCCCCAAGTTAGAGGATCATGGATCGATTTGGAAATAAAATTTCAGTGATTATTTTTTTTGCTCTCAGATAATTATTTTCCTAAATAATCAGGCTCTATGTGATGGCTAACCAGCCATGTTTAGTCTAGCTAAAAAAAAAACCCCAAAAAAACATCCTGTTCTATAGTCAGCTTTTCAGTGCATCTCTAGATTCCATCAGAATCTCTAAATTTAAAGTTAGTTATTTAAGAGATGTTGAATTCAGTCTTCAATATGTTTATGATTCTTTCATGTAAACCTGCAAATCTGAAAAGGCATTTCAGAAGTACTTTAGCACCTAACTTGAAAACCTTCAATGTGAATAGCAGGATGCGTTGGGTACGCTTCAGTGCATTGAGATACTGCGGGGAATGCCAGTGGACCGGCAGTTCTACATGGCAGATATATGTCCAAAAGTGCTGAGCTGACAGAGAGGTGACAGGCAAGGCTTAGCTGACCCAGCAGTGCTCACTCTGACTGCAGAATCATCAGCACAGACTTCAATACGGAACGCACTCTTTTTTTTTTCTTCTTTTTTTTTCCTTCAAAGCCGACCCGCTGAGACGCTCGAGACAGAAAATGCCTAACTGGTGCTCAGGAAGAAGGCTGCACTTCGAAACGAGGCTTTATAAGAACTCCAGTCGTAGAAAAACACCAGATTTTGTTTTTCCCCCCGAAGGTTGTTGAACTGAACGCGAATCACCCTTTGTGCTGACCGAGAGTAGCCCTCTCCGTTGCATAACCGCCATCAGTGTGGTGGTCAGCGAGGATAAGCTGCTGAGCCCTCCTGTGATCGCTGCTCTCTCTTCTCTGGGGTCCCCATCCAGAAAAAACAAAGCCATATGAAGCGATAGCGGCCAGGAAATGAGTTCCACGCCGAGTGACACAGAAGCCCGCGAAGGGCACGTTGTTTGCTGCTCGCAATAGACTGCGCTTCGCTTTCATGTGGCTTTTGAAGGTTCATAAGAGAACTGCGTCCCCTCTTATTATGTTGCGATGGAACACGTCCACTAAACAATTCAATAAAACGAGGATCAGAGTGAGCCACGTTTAGGAAGCTGGAGGAAGATGAGAGAATGTTTTGGAGCTCCAGCTGTAGTTTGTTGTATTCTGAGAGTACAACCGACTGGGTCGTGAAAGTTGGAGCTTGAGCACATGCTGCTTAACACGACAAAACAACTATCACAAATTGGATTGGAAGAGAGTAACTTTAAATACACATAAATTATCTCCAGCGTTAGTCAGCAGCTTGACCTTTTGGCCTACGTGTAAAACACAATGTGAGGAGGGAAAGTAGCACTACTTGTCAGCTTCAATAAGTCGGTGAAACACAGAGGTGGAAGCAGCAGACCGTGGGGATACCTTTCTATTTGGGGGGAGCCAAATAGAAGACGATGGCATAAGAAAACCTGGTAGAAGCTGCAAAAGACACAAAAATTCATCTTCCAGCAGTTTTGCTCTACTTTGTGTTGGCCTATCACTTTAAATCCATAATAATTTGGATTTAAATTATTATGGATTTAAATCCATAATAATTTATGGATTATAAATCCATAAATTATTATGTGTAAATACACATTACACATTTTTTAAAAATGTGTAATTTTTAAAAAATGTGTAAAAATTACACATTTTTTACATGTAATGGAAAAAATGTCAAAGGTTAGAATTTTTTTTTCTAAAAAATTGTGAAAAAAATACTGTGCTAGAGATACTCTGGATTGTTTTGCAACCTCATGTATGTAATGTGAATGCACTTTTGAAGTAATTTTGGTAGGCCAGCCTCTTCTTGGAAGGTCCACCACCACTCAATGTTTTCTTCATTCGTTAATAGTAGCTCTCAAGTCAGTTTTTAGCTGCTTTGTAGACTTTTAGATATTCCTGATTTTGTTTTGCATCTCCTTTTGAATTTTTTTTTTTAGAATGAGGCGTGATGCGTATCTTTGTGAGGCCTACTTTGTGTTGTAAGACAGGTTCTACTACAGTGATTTCTTAATTACTCAAACAGTAATCAAACCTGGGTTAGTTAACAAGGCACCAATTATGTACTCACATGAGACAATTTAGTTTGAGAGCTTTTTTTCCTTTAATAAGTGAATCATCATCTTTTGTATTTATTCCGGTTACTTTTGTCTGATGTGTAAAGGATGTTTAGTAATCTAAAACATTAAATTGTGCCAAAAAGCAAAAACAAAAGAAATCTGTAAGGGACAAAAGCATAACTGTTAAAAAGCCATAGACGTTATTACGAGTTATTTCAGAAAAAGTTGCGGTTTCTGAAAGGAAAAAAAAATAAAAACAAATACAATAAAGAACAAATTCATGAGAAAAACATGTTTTTGTAACAGTAAGCATAAACTCTTGCTCTTCCACCCTTAGCAATGCAATTTATCGCCAAGACTTGTGTCATCTGTGACTCCTTCTCTCCCCTACTCATCAACTCCTTGTTCCCTTCCGTCCTGTTTACACCCTCCAGTGTCAACACCACCTGAGCGCCATGGCAACAACACACTGCTATATGGAGAAAGGAACAGAGGTCTCCGCCTCCACTGGGGTTTTACAGCTGGTTTTGGACAAAAAAAAAAGGTCTGGAAATCGCTTTGAAGTTGGGTCCAGCAGTGCAGGAGAAAAATGCCTTTGATGTGGGTAACCAGAAAGTGTCTTATAAATGCCGCAGGTGTTACAATAGGTGAACAATGCAAAATCCTGCTAATTCATTGCAAACCCAATATTAGATAGGTCATGCTTCCAGACGCACAACCCCTGATGCAGCTTCTTTTCTTTTTTTTTTTTTACAAATATATTTTCTTTACATTTATTTCCAGTAGAAATATTGCTCAAAGTGTTTTTGACAAGGATAAGAACATACCTGACGTTGCTATTTCGACCAGCTGCTGAACATCTGGCTCCGACTGTCTGTGACTTTATTGGTGTGCTTATGGGATCTCCGTGTTAGGTTCTGTAGCCATCCAAGAATGACTTCTCTGAAGGGGGAATGTCTAACATTTTACTACCTGCACACATGCAACATTTGAGCGTTAGTTACATGGTGCTGCAACAGATAAACCACGTGCCTGATCCCAAAAACGGCTGTACAGGACTCCCTGTGCTTTATAATAGAAGTATAATGCAGGTTAGTAGGGAATTCCACCATGAAAAAAGGTACTCTATGTGAATATTTATGAAAACTATTACTCATTGAAGAATTCCAAATTGATGAAGCTGAATTTTCCTTACCTGTCCAGGGTGAATCCCAGCTCTTATCCATTGACCACCAGAAAGATACACCAACCCTGGAAGGATGAAGGAATAACAAAAAAATAAAACTCAATGGATCTTTCTGCAGATGTTAGAAGATTCAAACAAGGAATTGGAGAGTCACCATTCCTATTTTTTGTAGTCTAAGCAGCCAGGGGACTTGTTAAGAAAGCTGTGACTAGTCAACAAAGTCTATACACTAGTCGTCTCCCATAGTAGGCAACGATAGTTCAACCATTTGGCAACTTTGGCCTTCACTAAGAAATGCAACAAAGATTCAGGACACAAAGTATACATGGCTGATCTTCTGCACTGACACCTGGATAGATGGATCAATGTTAGGAGTCATCAGTGCTACATCAGGCTTCATTAGATCTTGCAATAGAGATCAAGTCTTACAGTCTTCCTTACAGTTGTGAAAAGAAAATTCTGGTGATACAGAAAAAGGTTTTTGCTCTGCTGCCCCGGCTCCTTCTCCAAGCACACCATCCAAGGATGACTTATCTGAAGGGGGAATGTTGCACTAAATTACAAACTTTTCTTCCTTCTAGATGCTGAAGCAGCATGCTAAAGAATTAAAACCATCTTAGTATAATACAAAAATATGTTGAGGTAAAACATCAATTGGTTAGACATTTGATGTTCTCCAACCATTTGCACAACAACTTTCTACCAAAGATTAACTCTTTGGACATAACACAGGGACTGAGGCATGCATCTGGACTCCAAAGCTCCCCGATAAAAAAAAAAAAAAAAGGGATCTCATAGTGGTTTTAGGAAAGAAGCCCAATCCACATGGCTCAAAGGATCTACTGCTAAGCATCTTGGTCTGAGGCATTCCAGGAGAACCCCAGATGTTTCCCCCCCCCACATACCAAAAGGACAGAGCGGTCTAGCAGTAAAAGAGGTACCTGCTAAGTTTTAAGTACATCTTCAGTGTTACAAAGTGTGTTTGAAGGATTGCCAAAGGGAGCCTGAGCTGACTAATGGTAAAAAGGTGTATCTTGGGAATAGATAGTCACGGTTTTTAAAACCACAAATATTTCCTGTCAATTTTTTTTTTTGCTGCAGTTTACATTTCTTTTGAAAGGGTTCTTTTCAGAGAAAACAGAGTAATGTAACTGCCTCGCTTATTTCAGCTTGTTGTCTCCAGCATTTCTCCTTTTGGCCATGAACTATATCTGATCACCATTGGAGTCTCATTTTGATTCTCCTCTGTCTTCACCGTGACAGACCATAGCAGTGACCACATTACTCCCGGCAAAGTCTCAACCCATATACCCACAGTTCTCTCTGGTGAACAAGACAAGTTATTTGAAAGTCTCCTCTTGCGCCTCAGACTGACCCACTACCCTAAGGAAAGCAATCAGCCTCTTTCCTGGTGGTCCATTGCCACATGCTGTTAGAGCATCTGCAACAAGCTAAGGTGAGACCCTGAGGTTCCCAAATTCTCGTTACAAATGCACCTTGAGTTGCAGTCCATAAACACCACAATCGGACACAGTCCACCTTGTCCTGGGAACAAGTTACACTTTGTGCCAGAAAAACAGACACAGCACTTCCTTTGACAAGTACCAATTATCCCTTAAAAACAACCCTGTTGTAATCCAAGACTGTTGTAATCCTTCTGCAGATGTGGACAATGCAACCAAAGTACCACGAACAACTCAGCAATTCCATGAGCGTAAAGATCTGGTTCACTGTTCCACAGCCACTATAGGTAGTTATTTCATTAATGTAGTAATAGCTAGAGCAAAAGCAGATGAAGTGTCTCAATGTTTTCATTTTTATTTGCATCTCAACAGACAAAGGACTTAAGCCTACAGCCCTGAGATCAAAGTCTCCTATCTGTCTCCTCTCATTCCTGATGGCTGCAAAAGATCAGAGGCCAATGATTCATTCATGACGTATTGCTGTACACGGAAAGCACGCTGGGCCTAATCTCATCACCCTGTTATGCTCAGCACATGTGCACACCTGCACATACAGAGAGACAATTCTAGACCTGGACCCTGGCTTCAGGATCAAACAGATCATTGTAAAGGCAGTCTCTGTTCAACACTCAGAATAGGAAGGAGTACCCCTCTGAAAACAGTCCAGCCACAGTGGATTGTACAAAAGAAAGTAAAACAATACCATGTTGAAGTAAATAAGAAAATTACAAACAATTGAAAGATTTTCATTCTCAGCGCAATGAAACAAGGCAACAAAACCCACTGAATAATTAAAAAAAGCTGGGATTGTTATTGAGTTGAAATGGTCTCAGGTAGAATCTAATTTCTGCACATGCGATCAAAACAGAGTTATTGAATTCTCTACTGCTTAAGGGCCTTTGTGTGTTTTCTTTTGGTGGAAAAAAGAAAATCTTGTGACCTAAATAATTCAGATATAGATTATGTTTCCCTGTTTTTTCTCACCAAAGGTCAATTGAATTTACTCTGGGAAATACCAAACATACAATCCAACTGTGGCAGTCTGTTTAAGGAGAAAAGACATCTGATCAAGTGCTTTTGATTCTGCTGTTTTCTGCTAAGATGCTGCACAGATGGAACCACAAACTTGGGAACTGCTGTGATGAGGGTTTATATTTTTGTTAAATTTAGGCAGTTTGGGGCATCAGTAGGATGCACAGCAAATAAATCCTAAACATATTTCAACAAGTTAGTGTTAGTTTAAGGATGCACATTTATGCAACCAGGTTATTGCACTTCACTATTATTACTTTTTTTACTTTTTCTTCTCCTTATGAAAATTTAGGAATCTCTTCATTTGAGGGGCATGTGGGGGTCATTTGAGCTCCAGGGGTCACACAAGCTGCGAGCCGGTGAGTTAGACATCTTTCACAAAGCAGATTTCCAATTTCCCTCTCCTCAACCCAAGGCAAATGGCTCCAGCTGTTCCACCCTCTTCTAATGCTTTCACTTCCTGTCAATGTCTGCATCTTATAAGAAAAGAGGCCAAGATCACCAAGATCACTTTTTTTGCACCTTTCAGCGCCGTGGGCTGGAGCTCACAGAGCTCCAGCCCACGGCGTCCAATTTGTCCGGCCTAATCGTCGGCGGTTGGGAGCCCAGCTGGCCGAAAACAAGGCGAAGCTGACCGCATCAGAGAGGGCAGCAAGTTTAAGGAGTGCCTGACATCAGAGGCAGTGCAGACCGCTGACAGACAACAAAAGCACATGGTGCCACATCTGGCTTCTAGTTTAACATGCAGTTTCCCTTAGAGCATCTCAGCACTGTGATTATCCCCGTCCCACCGGCCTATAATGGAACAATGAAGACTTTCGGCTAAGGATAGCTCTGGGAAAAAAGCTGGTTTGAGATGAAACCCCTGATGACTGAGGAAGAAGAAGAGCAATAGATTTAGATGCCCAAGAAATGCCACTGAACAAGAAGAGAGAGGTGAAAAACACTGAATACAGATTTTGGTACTATCACCCATGTGTCCCTGTGTTTTCCATCTTTGGAAGCGTCCTAGTAGTCACCCTGCTACAGCTGGACCATGTGCTTCACAGCTGAGGTTTACTGGCAGCGGAAAACCACCAAGGTTAAAAGAAAGTATCGGGGTGCCCCTCCAACCACAGAGCGAGCGAGCATGCTCGCATGCATGTGCAAAACTGAAGCTAGGTCGCTTTACCGCACGGAAGGGGAGGCCAGCATTCAGAATAAACAATTCCCAACAAAAGGAAAGCCTGGTGGTTAAAGGAGCGGTCTTCAAACGGGTCACAAGTTCAAAGCACTGAAAATCAGAAAGTCATGAAGGAGTATTGTTTTCTTTTCCCAGAGGGTGAAACAGTTGTTGCATCATTTTCAAGTTATTCATAAGGTAAATGAATTTAAGATGTGGCCCAAGAGTAATTTGCCAAGTCAGAAGTGTACATATACAAAAAGCAATTTTAGGCAATTTGGGGAAATCCACAAGGTGATGTCAAAGCTTTGTAAGCTTCTGATAGGTTAATTCACAACATCTGAGGTTGTTAAATATGCCCCCGTGGACATACCTTAAGGAACTACTTAAATACAATGCTTCCTGGTGTGACAACATGGAAAAAAATCTAAAGAGATCAGTCAAGATATTACAAAGAGAATGCTGTACCTCTACAAGACTGGTTCATTTGCCTCCTGGCTCTTATCGGTTGTTTCTAGTTAGCACTGGGAGAAGGCACAAGTGAGGAAAAAGCAAATCTGCTTTGACTGTCATTAAGCCTCAGGTTCCTGCAACAGACTTTCCCACTAAAGCTGTTACTGAGGTAGGCTCAGTGGAGCACATCTCATCTCCAGGACATAAAACATCATATCAAATATGCATCTGATGAAGGCTAAATTCACCTAAAAGGGCAGCATCAGTATTAGGTACACTGACTCATGTATTAGTCAGGATGCTGACTCACGCTGATGCTCTCTTCTTGCCAAGTACCTCATATCATCCATCTCCTAAAGCAAACACTTTCTCCTTTGAGTTATGGATAAAATATTTAATAACACGAGATAGTTCTAACAGTGTAATCCATGCCTCCGCAGTGATGAGCCCAGCATGCTGAGTGCGAGGGTCGGAGTAGGGCAACTCTGCATCTCTGCTGCTGGCTCAGACAGGTCTCAACTGGCTGCTCCTTCCACCTTCAGCAAGATCGAGTAAATCAAAACAACTTACATCATCCCAAAGATAGCGGAAAGGGTTGATCAGGAGGAGAGACTGAAGGGTGGGCAATTGTTGGTAAGAAACATGAATACCTCCCCTTGTGCCCAGTTCGAGGAAAGTAATCTAGATTAAGACTAATCTCTTAAATAATTAAGCTTTAAGAGTAGGGAAATGTACTTTTATTACCACAGATTGTAAAGGAAACTCTGGATCAATGTAAGAGGAAATACTGTATTATTAAGGACACTGAGTGCGCAGCAAAGATGATTTAAAACACCGACACAGCATCCCGCGCTTTCTGGATCCATTCCAGACGTGAGCGCTGAAGATCGAAATTTCAACAGCCAACACTGCCATCGTGTGGCAATCCCAAGTCACTGCAACACGATTGCATTTAAAATGTCTCCTGCGTTGTCGGCCAGTTTTTCCTCAAAGCTTTACAAATGTAGGCGTGACATGTTTCTTTTAGCTTGCGAAAAAAAAAAAAAAAAAAAACAACGTTGAAAACTGTCAAATAAAATGGTTAATTCAAATAACTCGAAACTTCAAAATAAAATGTCTAAATCAATTTGTGTTCAAAATGCCAAACGTATTTTTTACATTACAAAACTACCAAACTTTAGCAAAACTCAGACCTTGTATTTCAGTTTAATAGCATTCCAAAACAAATTTAACTTCCTATGATTTTGTTTTGTAGCAGTTGACTTGCCGTTTTGACTTCCCAGCATTTGCGTTGTAAAACTAACGTTTTACTTAATCATTTAAATTAAGGAATATCCATTTTATTGTGTTCACTTGTGCATACATTTATGCAACTTATTACCA
The DNA here is from genome assembly GCF_001443285.1 of Poecilia latipinna. Lineage (NCBI taxonomy): Eukaryota > Metazoa > Chordata > Actinopteri > Cyprinodontiformes > Poeciliidae > Poecilia > Poecilia latipinna. Next base: position 219,010 of record NW_015112930.1, on the reverse strand, counting down.
ATTGGCTCCTTTACTGAGCCTCTGAAAAGCAACTTAACACTGCCATCATGTGGTGATTTCAAATTACTGCAACACAAAGTTGCCCTAAGCCCAACACCATTTTCCTCTTTTGATTTTCCACTAATTTACTGCTTCAGTTAAACTTGCTCCATTCTAAAAGTTATAAAATAAAATGGAAAGTATTTGATTAGTTAAAATAGAATCACATTGAATTCAACATTATTCACTTTTATTGAAACAACTTTAATTATTAAAACAAATGAACAGTGGCATAAAATGTCCTGTTTCTGTCCAATTCCACTACTGGAAAACACTGGTGGGTTTTGAAAACAGGTGGTATATTGATTGCGGTCCAAGTAAAAAAAAAAAAAAAAAAGTCATGAGGTTCAGTTCGTTCATATACTGGTCCAAGTTTCAACATCAGAGCTCCCTGTGTGGCCCTGGAGTCGTCTCCGATGCTTCAGACTCCTCCTTTTCATCTACCGACAAAGGAAGGAAAAAGGTGAGAGTAGTGCTACCAACGGTGAAATGTTTGAGTATTTAACACATTGACCCTCACCGCTTTGTTGGACACACTCGCCATCTTTCTCCTCATAGCCACTGGAGCAGATGCAGATGAAGCTGCCTTTACTGTTGACACACTCCTGGTTCTCCTTCACACACGCAGGGTCCGACTGTGAACATTCATCAATATCTAGAAAACAAGTACAGCAATAAGCAAAAGATAACTGTAAAAATGACTCTGTACACATGGTAATACAGTTCTTTTCCTCAATAATTTACAATCTACTAAAATATTTCCATCCTACCAGTGCAGGTTCCTTCTACATCCTGGTACCCTTCAGCACAAGCCTGGCACTCATCAGGACCACCTCCAGTGCAGCCGGTGCACGCCTCGTCACAACCTGTATGAGTTCAAGCCGATCAAAGCGAATTAATTCAATGTTCAGCTGCTGTGAAAAGATTGAAAATATTGTGATTATTTTATCATTTCTGAATTTTTCCCCCTTTAATCTGAGGAAACTAATCTGAACCTTACCATTGCAGGAGTAGGAACCTTCAGTGTTAAGGCAGTATTGATCCTCTTTGCACGGTGAGGGCTCTTTGGCACACTCGTTCACATCTGCAAATCATTTGGCCGACAACACAAATCTATCAGTTTCAAAATGTGCAACCCTACACCAAGTCTTTCTTTACAATTAAATCCCACATAGGGTCTGCAGAACAGGACGGTGTTCCTCCTACCGACACAAGCTTCTTGGTCATCCTCCTCCCAGCCCTCCTTGCACTCGTCACAGTCCTGATTGGTTGCGCCGGTGCAGGTCTTGCACGACGTGTCGCACTCTATGGGAGGATGTAGACCCTGAATCACTGACCAGTTCACTGAACCATGTCGATTCCTGTACAAGTTAGCCTAAAGTTTACCTGTACACAAAGAGAAGGTATCGTTTCTGACTTCGTTGAAATACCCGTCGACGCAGTCCAAGCAGAACTCCCCCTTATAGGCGTGGTCACAGCTGCACTTCCCGTTGCCTCCGCGGGTCCCGTCGCCGTCACACACCCCGTTTCCGTGACACGGCCTCTCCGAGCCCCCTATACAAGCTTCAGAAACAAAATTATTATTATCATTGGTGCATCAAATATTACAGCCAGATCTATTCTTCCTCTGGCTTCATTAGAATCGTTCCTTACCATTGCAGTCAGGTCCAAATGTTCCCTTTGGACAGCAGACCTTGATAGTGTCTATGCAGAACCATTTATGCAGATCTGGATGTTTGGTTTTCCTGCATCGCAGAAGGGGATGAAATGGGGAGAGGTGGGCTTCAATTAATGCAGAAACTTACTGCAAAAACTTGTGAACTGATCGTGAAATAATTCAGGTACAAAAAGGTCCCAGATTAGATAATTGCTTATGTTTAAACACTTTTTTGAACATTATCTCATGCTCATTGACAGGTCCTTTGTCAATCTCACCAGACACCCACTTTTTAAACCACCAGGTCTCGAATTGCTCCTCGTGTTCCTCCACCATGCGGTTGCACTCAAAGCTGCTGCTATCACACAGATCCTCCAAGATCTCCATCAGGCGAATCTCACTGCAGGAAGACAGACATAGATATATCCACACAGGGCATAGAGGAAAAGGAAGTGACTAGTGAAAGTAAAGGTTCTCCATTTGGTGCAACCTTGTTGTTTAATGATCTGTTATCTAAAAGCGTAGATAAGCTTCCACTGCCGAGGTCAAACAGCTCTGCATCAGGTTGACCTGGAGTTAGCAGAGGACAGGACGATCTGGACTCGTCTCACCTTGTCTCATACTTGGACAGCTTTCTCTCCTCCCAGGCTGTGTTGCCTCCTCCAAAGTTCTGCTTTGCTGTTCTGTCATAGCCCTGAAAAAAAAAGAGAGAAGAAAACCACAAACCCAAATTATTTATACCAAATGGAAAGAGGAAGAGGTTTTCCACGTAGATCAATGAGGTCGACTTATCAGATATGCCTTACTGGTGACATTGGTTTATAATCTAATACTGATTCATCTTCTCAAAGTTCACACCTGACCTTTCTGCTGTGTTCATGGTGCAGTTTGTTTATAAAGTTTTCCAAACAAACGTTTCTGATAAGCCGGATTTTAGCAATAATTGACAGCAATTTCTAAAAGCAGTTAACTGCGCTGAATTGTATTTAGGAATGCCAGATTAAAAGGGACTGAGCATAAATGCCCGTCACATATTTAAAGCAAAAAGCAGAAATTAAATGCATTAAGGCGTGTATGGATTTCCTTTCACCTGACAGTTATGCCTAAAATACTATTTTGTTCCATGATACTGAATACTGTAGCACGGCAGTGCAAGCAAGACGAGTGTTTTGAAAAGATCTCTGACCTTGTTGAAGTTCTCAGTAATTTGATGGCAGGTGCTGCAGGCGCTTTTTAAATCTCTCTTGGTGTCGCCGGCTTGAAAAAGCAAAACAAGAATAATGGAGCAGGAGAGGAGCCGCATCTGTGGAAGGCAAGGGGACAGCATCTCTCACCCAAACAGACTCAATCACGCTATCATGACAGTAGCACCCTTCACTAACTGGTATACACCTAGCTATAAAGTTCTGTAACGGTTGGATACATTTAAATGAACTATTCTAACATCAAACTTAAGATAATTGTATCTATGCAAAGCGCAGCTAAGTAGTATTTACATGCCGGTTGTAGAAAAAAAAAGATGCTTTTCTAGTTTTCCGCGTCAGCCTCTAAGGTTGATTGTGGCTTGTAGTAATTGGTGAAAAGGTCTGTCAATCATTAAAACAACCAATCACAAGCCGCCACGAGCGGGACATAAAATCTAGCCACACGTGGAAAATTTAGGAAACCTATTTGTTTTATTCAAAAACATATTTTTTAATTTTAGAAAACCTCTTTATTGCAATACCAACTAGGTACTGACACGTTTTGGGATAAAACAAATAATATCAACACGCGACTTCAACGCGTGTTGAGAGCGTTCGCTTCCTGTGTTGACCGGAAGTAAAATCGTCGGCTCGCCAGCTGTCATGGCGGAGAAGAAGAATGTTTGGGGGAAGCCTTTGCTGTTTTTGTTAATTTCTCTGAGTTTCCTGCATTTATTAATTTGCCCCTTCACGAAAGTCGAAGAAAGCTTTAATTTACAGGCGACGCACGACATTCTGTACCACAGACTTGATTTTAACAAGGTAAGCAGACTTTCAATGATGTAGACTGTAAATCACACGCATGCGCACAGAAGAGACAAACCAAAACGCCCTTTAAACAACTAATTGCTTAAATGTCAACAGTTCATGCCACTACTTTGGCTGTTATCATAGTACAAATAAAGGATATCTTCATATTAAAATAAATACTTTTAAAAATGCAATTTCCGTAAAACTTGCATTTTATTTATTTTTACTTGATTTGTAGTTTAGGTTTAATAGAACTTGTGCAAGATGGATAACATTTTTCTGACACATTTTGTTATATATATAAAAAAGAAAAGTTAAAAAAAAGAAAACCTTAGCAAGAAATAAGAAACTTGCATCTTGTAAATTACATATGGCAATATTAATGTTTGTGACAGTACTGATTTTATAAGGAATGTAAATATTTAAACAAGATTGTTGTTTAAAATTGGTGTAACAAATGTCTGTTTTCATGGTTTGATGGTTTTAAGTTGGAAAATTAAATTTTTTTAGTCTGTATATTTTTTAAAAGTGAATTGTTTTCATTATGTTTTCAGTGCACTGGAAACTATAAAATATCACTTATCTCTCTCAGTATGACCATCATGAATTCCCTGGAGTTGTGCCGCGTACTTTTCTCGGACCCCTGTTCCTCTCCACGCTCTGCTCCCCGCTTGTTTCTTTATCATCTCTGCTGGAGGCACCTAAGTTCTACACTCAGTATATAGGTAAGGAAACAAACAGACAATGACTGCTTTAACTTGAATGTGAGGATTTCTAATGTACGTTCTGCTCAGTCCGGGCTTCACTGGGCTTTTGCGTGATCGGCGCTCTGTGGCATATGCAGAAAGAAGTGCGGAGGCAGTTTGGCTCCACAGTTGCGTGTCTTTTCTGCCTGACCTGTGCCTCCCAGTTCCACCTCATGTTCTACAGCACCAGGACACTCCCCAATGTCTTTGCACTGCCAATAGGTACGCTACACTAACATCTTTACCGAAGGAATCTTGGTACATCTCTTTCTTTATGGTTGCAAAATTCCTCCCAAAGTTCTTGTAGCGTTCACATCTTGGATGGCTCAGAAACACGGCTGGTTCATCAGACTCTCCGCTTTGGTCATCATCGTGATCCGGTCTGAGCTCTGCATCTTGCTGGGCCTCATGCTGCTGATGGCGCTGCTGCGCAGGAGGCTGGGGCTGCTGCAGCTGATTTACTATGCTGCTCCTGCTGGACTCTTCTCCCTAGGTGAGAGCAGAAATTACAATATCTAATGAGGTGGGCAGAACGTTTAGCATCTCTTAAGGTGGACTGAAAGTAAATTCATTTTTTTATTTGTTTTATCCTTCATAATTGCATACAATTAAACCAGAAATATGTTTGTTTTATGTTTTTGCTGCAGCTCTGACGGTGGCTGTCGACACCTTCTTTTGGAGGAAACTTTTGTGGCCTGAGGGGCAGGTGCTGTGGTACAACACCATTCTTAATAAAAGCTCCAACTGGGGAATATCCTTTTAAAGGGAACCTATAATGTAGACGTCATATTTTGCTTCCATTTGGGTTTCTACTGCTTCTAAAAACAATCCAAGTGCTTAAAAAAAAAACATACAGAGCCGTCTTTTGGCAGTAAATTCTTTTTTTGCTTTTCTAGAAAATGAGCCGTTTCAAAAACTTATGGAATATAATGTCACAAACCAGCAGGCACTGACCCTCACCTAGCAACCCTGGCGAAGGATCTGCTTGAACCTAGCAGCTCAAGCTGATCTCCAGCACGTTTGGTCAGCTGGATTTACCTCTATATGCGCTGTACAATGGCTGCTGGAAAAGACAAGTGTTTTGTGTGTTGACTTACCATCCAGAAACCACTTGCTGAATTTTTGTTTGTTGTGCTTTTCAAAGAAGTGCTATTGAATAATTGAGTATCTGTCTGTAGCCATTTTCACACGCAAGTGTAAAAGTTGAGTTGGGGGGGCGGGGCCAACAGCAGTTTGTTTGGATTTAAAGTGACAGAGACCTCAAAAAACAGCTCATTATCAAAGAATGATTTTGTGCAAACAATGCAACGAACATGATTTGTATAGGGGAAAAATGTACAACTGTCTTCAGTTTTTTTGTTTTAAAATGGAAATCCTAATGATTTCCCCAAATAGTTATTTTCTGTCTAACTCCCAAGTTCTCCCTAACTCCTCTCTCCATTAAACCTCGCCCTTTTTGTGGTATTTTTACTCCGCCGTGCCTCGGGTCCTGGGCTGCTCGCTGCTCTTCGTGCCTCTCGGCCTCCTGGACAGGCGGGTTAGGCTGCTGCTGCTCCCCACAGTTGGCTTCATCCTCGTCTATTCGCTGCTGCCTCATAAGGAGATGCGTTTCATTATTTACACTTTCCCTGTGCTCAATTTGGCCGCTGCACGCGGCTGTTCCTTCATGCAAGTTAAAGTTTATTTAAAAAAATCTTATATCGAGTTTTATATATATATATATATATATATATATATATATATATATATATAATATATTTACTGTATTTCATTCATTTTTCCCTCTTTGTTTTGCTTCAGATTGTGCAACTATCAGAAATCCTGGATGTACAAACTGGGCTCTGCAGTTGTGGTTGGCCAGCTGTTGATCAACTCATCATACACTTTCCTTTGCCTGTATGTTTCCCATCACAACTACCCGGGCGGCAAGGGAATCCAGGAACTACACAGGCTGTTGCCAGCCACAGCAGGTCACAACCGCAATTAAGTAACCTTATTTCCTAATATTAACACACACTTCTGAAATTTTAAATGTGGTGTGCACATTTTTCCTCCCCCCTCCCCCAGATATCTTTGTTCACATTGACACCTTTGCTGCTGAAACAGGAGTGTCACGCTTCTTAGAGCAAAACAAAAACTGGAGGTAAGTGTTGTGTAAACATTGCCCATCACTGTTATTGACACCCCTGCTAAAGAAATGTAAAAAGCATTCAATTAAACACATTAAATACAATTCCATGCTGCTGAAATAAGGACGAAATTTGGGTCCTGTTGCAGTGTCAGTTGTTTATAATGTTTTAATCATTCTCAAACTGTAGCATCATCATTTCTCCAAGGAAACAAGCTATTTAGTTATTTTCTTCTACTATTTTATCACTTATAAAATCACATTTTCTTTGTAAAAATGGCATGCTTCCCTATTTTTCCTGTTTTGGAGAGGGGTTAATAGAAATAAACCTTTATGTTGTTATACAAGTTTCTTCTTTCTTCCTACTCCTTTTTGAGCATTTCAAGATTATTGTGGTACAAAAATATGTCTTTTGCATTCCTTGTTCATGTGTGTGATTTTATACTTCTAAATATTCGAGATAAATAAATAAATCCTTATATTTATGTCCCAAGGAAACATTTTCTGACTGAAAACGATGAACACACAAGCTGCTTGAACGGCATGTTTTCTTGTCTTTTCCATTTTGAATATTGGGTTTAGAATCAGGACTGTCACATAATGACACCCTAAAGAAATGAGAAGTTTTGCTACTTAATGCAACTTCTATGACGCTGCACTTTAAAAGATAAACTCTTCATTTAAATGTTTCATATTTACTTATTTTGAAGGAAAAAATCAATTATCTCTAATCACTCCCCTCTCCAGTTTTTTTTTTTTTCACTGTGAAATTTTGCTACAAGGTCAATCATCTTGATGCTTTTTACAAATCTTTATCAGATACCAGTGAATTGCGGGAGGGTGCTACTTTTGTGCCATGACATAAAAACACCCCTCATTTTGGTTATCTTTTTAATAAATAGTCTTCAATTCTACAGATACGACAAAAGAGAAGACATAAGCAGCACAAGCCCCGAGCTCCAGGTTTACTCACACCTGTTAATGGAGGCAAACATCACCAAGATACAGCAGCTGCACAACACTCATAAGCCTCTGGTCTACGTCGAAGGTTTCAACAATATCGCCTTTAGCACGGCTCACTTCCCACCTGTCAGAGTTCACCTAGCGAGGAAAGCTGTGCTGATGCAGAGCAAGACTTGGGAGGGCACACCAAGAGAAACATGAGCTGAAATATAATTTAGAACTATAAGGTGACCAAAGACGATTAAAAATCATGCTGCTAGGTTGATAAAAAAAAAATGTCTTGGTGTCACATACCAGCACAGATCGTCTATAATCTTCTGCCCCAGCAAACGCATCCAGCTGTTGTTTACACCAGAGAATCATTTATATATTTTGACTTGTAAATGAATAAAGCCAAACAGAGAAAATAAAAGCATGTTGTTATCCTTAGAGAGTTCAGGACATTTTGGAGAGGGGTGGTATAAACCCAGAGTGGTCGGTGCTGGAGATTAAAGCTAACGGCTTTAATTGGTTTGAGGCCAAACCAAATGTTTGTAGCCTTAAATAACATCCTAAAAATGTAATTTGCTTTGTGTAATTGCTAAAATTGATAACTCTGCATTGGATAATTGTTTTCACAGGAATTGCAGGTGGTGCAACAGCAATAATCTTCCTGTTTGAAACACTAAATGGGACCAAAATATCTAAGATTAACCACATTATAAAGCAGTGGGTGACCTTGTTTCTTAATGGCTCACATAAGCAACCAGAGAGCCGAACGCAGCACAGTCTTTGTCAGTAACGTAACAGGAACTAAACGTTATCAAGATTAACAAATTTTCCTTCTACAAAAATGTCAATTGAGCAATATCCTATTTTTGTGAATTTGTAACCTTATTTGAAGTTTAAGTAGAATGAGCTGACATTTCTTAAGAGTTCATCTCTAAATGGAAATATTTCTGAAGGTGCTGATGTAGCTCTGGAAATCAGGAATAAATAAATAAGTAAATAAAAATGCTGCCTTTAAAATTAGATTTTTTTTTTTTTTTAAACGGTTACATTCTTGAAAATGTCCTGGAAAAAAGCTAACAAATTTAAGGTAGCATTTCCTTAAACTCATTTCACCCTTTTATACCAGTTATTGTGAGCTGAAACATGTTAGATGCTCAATGCCAAACTAAACTGGACCTATGCTAAATGAAGGCAAGCGTCACCTACTGCAGGTAAAAAGATACCTGAAAAACTAAATAAATAAAAACTCCCTCTATAAATCCTGAACTAACCCTTTAAATCATTCAAAACTTCACACCAAAGCTAGAATTAACAAAAAAAGAGAGAATACTGTTCAAGAAAAACCTTTATTTACAAATGACCACAAAATTTGCATGTTTCCAGTCTGAATGCTAAAACGTTTATCAAATTAGGTTCAGAGTCATTTAATATAAAAATGTACAGTACACTGTTAATCAATAATAAACCCATAATTTAATCCCCTGGACATAAACTTAAATTGTGCTTAAGAGACAACTGGTGTATTCCAAAAAACCCACCTTATTCTGAAAATACAGCCACATTATACATCATCTTATTAAAAACATTTCAGTGAGTTAAAAAAACAAACAAAAAAAATATTTCTAAGTGACAGTACCGTAAGCCTCAAATTTACAAAGAAAAATTAAATAGCATTAACTTAAAACATCTTTCAGTCACAGCATTTGTTTTTGGGCCAAGTTGTCATTCTGAAAATAATATTCCTTGCATCTATGTTTAATTAAAGAAAAAAAAAAAAAAACAGATCCTGATGCAATCAGCACAATTTATATAATATTTACAGCATTTTGACCTGAAGTAGTTTTGGTTAAGGCACAAGGAGAGAGTAGACAACAGAAAAAAACAACAAGAACAAAAGATTATAACCAAACACACCATCACTATCCCCCTACAGCTAAAAAAAAAAAAAGAAAATCCCTCCCTGATACACTTCTCACTGAGACATTTCATCACAACAGCTCCAAGTGTTTAACAGTAGTACACAATACAAGAAACCCTCAATCTGGCCTTTGCATTAAGAATCAGTGTATGAAACCCTATCTTACAATTAGCCCCACACAAGCCCACCCATTTCACAGCTATGCAACTTGGTCCTTGATAGAACAGTTTTCAAATTAATATTCAGTAATGTTCAGTACTGAAAATAGATCAAGGGGAGGTTGACCTTAAGGAACAGCAGTCCCTCTATGTTGTCCAGCATTGGCCTGGGCTGGTTTAGAGCACAGTTGACGCCGGCGGTGCTGAACAGCGTCTCTGCTGGGACGATGGTGGGAGGGCAGCCCACGTAACGGGCAGCTACTTTGGCAAGATCGGGCCACAGGAACTTTTTCAGGTTCCAATAGTCGAGGGGGTCACAGCTTTGATCTAAGATGTCTTCCTCCAAATACTCCAGCACTACCATCTCTGCGGACTTTTCCTCCTCGTCCTCTTCTTTTATGTTTTGCCTGAATTCAGGCATCAAGGGCCAGAGGTTGTCTCTGGTTGAGTGGGGGTTGTCGGAGGAAACGGGGTCCTCGTCGCAGCCGTTGGGGAGGAGAGAGCTAACTGGAACTGAGGTAGAAGAGGACAAGTCCAGCTCCTGGATCAGATCTTGTTTGCAACGCTCGGCTTCCTCCTCTGTGAACAGTGATGTTTTGTATCTCGGGTCCAACATGGTGGCCCAGGTATAACGTGGGTCTTGCAGAGTAGCCGACATCCTGTTCATCATTGCTTCCTTTAGAGACATCAGCATATTATCGATGCCAACAGTCTCATCAAACAAAAGATCTATTTTCCTGGTGAGAATGTGAATGAGCGGTATGACTTGGCCCAGAGTGGCAGTGCGGTTGCTCAGCTCCCTGCTGGCCACTTCAAAGGGTTTCAGTGCGTTGCAGACTGAGAGCATCACCTCCCACTGGTCAAAGCTGATTATTTCCCTGAAATTGCACTCTATCGACAAGTCATCGATAGCTACCTTCTGCTCAACCAGGCGTTCCAGCATGAAGAAGGACGTCATCCACTTGGATGGAACGTCCTGTATCAGCTGGTTTTCTGGCAGCTGGTGAGTCTTTTGGAGCTCGGCCAGTCTTTCTTTTGCATTCGCCGAACGGTGCACACGTTCACAGATCTTTCGCGCTATGCTCAGAAGGTTCTGAACCAATCTCTGGCTTTTTATGGCTTCGCTTACAATGAGGTCTATGGTGTGTCCAAAACACTGCACGGTGACATGGCCATGCTCCTCCAAGGTATTTTTGATGGTGTCGTTATCTGTTACTGTGAACCCCTTCTTCAGCCCTGGTGAGGTGATCCAATTGTCCCACAGGTACTCAAGCTGCTTTGGGATGTCGTGCATATCTTGATCACAATCTATTTGCGAGACACTTAGGAGAGCTGAACAGTGGAAGTCTTGACCTTGAGGTCGGAGATTTGACTCGTATGCTGCCCAGTGAGCCGTAAGGGTCAAGTATTCTCTTGTCTGGCTGCTGACCCAAATACTTGTTGTGAAGTGGACAACGCCGCCTTCGGCCTCTTTTAGGTGGGTCAGCACAACATCTTTCACCTTATTGTACATTTCTGGTATGGCGGTGCTGGTAAAGTAAGAAGAAGGTGGAAGAGAATACTGAGGCTGGAGGAACTCTATCAGTCTAGTCAGTCCAGAATTCTCTACCATAGCTGATGGCTGAAGATCCAGTGCGAGCATTTCCGCAATAAGCTTGGTGGTTTTTTTGGCAACCGGGTGGTGTTCATCAAACCTCGCACAGCTTTGCTCTGACTGATAAACGGTGTCTTCCACCGGCTCTTGTTTAATGCGAACTTCAGCAGACGGCACAACACCTGAGATAGAACTGTTACTTTCGAGAAAATGTCCATGGAACCTCTGCATGTGCCTGAAGAGGCAGCTCGTGCCGAGGTTCGTAGTCTTTTTGCCTCTGCTAATTGTGCGGCTACAGTGCAAACAATTCACCTTGGTGGGATCGGTGTCGGAAATGGAGAAATGATTCCACAGTTTTGACGTCCTTTTGCTGAAAACGGGCAGGTTTGGGGGTTTTTTGTCAATGCCAGAGTCGTCAGCTTCTTTGGCTGAGACTGGATCCGTTGAGGTGAGCATGGCGTAGGGGTGAGGGAACGATTCCTTCTCGTCTGTGCTTTTTTGGTTTTTCATGACGTCTGGGTGACGTCTCATCAGATGCCTCATCAGGCAACTTGTGCCAAAGTCGCCCCGCTTGCCCCGACTAATGACACAAGGACAGTAACGGCACAGTGCTTTTAACTGGTCAACTGGCGACACTATGAAATGTTGCCACACTTCAGATTTCACCCGTTTCATAAGCTTTTTATTCTGTTGGAAAACTAAATGGTTCTGACTGAGGCTGGGGCCTTCAGAGAGGTATGGTGAGGAAGTCAGTGGTGTATCAGCCCCCTGAGTTTTAAATAAGTTAAAAGAGGAATCCTGCCCTGAGAGATGCATAAGGTCTCTCTCCTCCTTAATAAACATGCTTTCCTCTAAGCTTTGGGGTAGTTCATCTGATAGGGTCTCTGGGGAGGAGATAAGAAAGGGTGGCTCTTTTTTAATTTCCAGTGCATCATGTGAGCGGGACAGCAGCGAGGGTGGGTTTGTATAGGGTGGTGGAATGTGGTTGCCATGTCCGTTTTCCTCGATTACAACCTCTTTGTGGGCTCTCCACATGTGACGAATGAGACAGCTTGTCCCGAGATCTTTTCCGTTTTTACCCCTACTGAATTCATTCATGCAGTGGATACACACAGCTTTGGAATTGTCTGCAGGTGACAAGTAGAAATGCTTCCACACGGCCGACCTGCGACGGGAACTGGCGCCCTTAGGGGTTCCCGGAGGGCGCTCGGGTCCTCCGTCTAATAAGTCGTCGTTGTTTTCGCTGGAATGTGAGGATGGAAAGGGTGGAAGGATACTACTCAGAGGGTCGACGTTTGTAAACTGTTCCATTTTTTGTTCGACTTTGGGCAGCACTTCTTTGGATGACGGGCTTGAATTTTCAGCTGAGGATGTGGACGGTGACGTGTTCTTTGAGGGAGAAGTAAAAAAGTCTCCGTTTTTTGGTGAACCTGGGGAGGGAGGTATCAACGATGAGGGAAAAAGAGGCAGGCTTGAGAAGGATGCATCTGTGCCGTCCTGTATAAGCACAGTCGGGTGAGCCCTTCGTACGTGCCTCATCAAACAACTCGTGCTGAGGTCTTTTTCGTTCTTGCCCCGACTGAACTCTTTCATGCAGTATAGACAGATTGCTTTGGTATTGTCCCGTGGCGAAATGAAGAAGTGATTCCACGCTTGAGATTTTTTCCTCGGGTTGCCATGACCCCTCATCGACGACAAAAGACTTTGAGTGACGGCATCCATGGCAACATCATAAAGGGTGCTTGTGTATCCGCTAAATAAATTACTATAGTCATCACAGTCTCGGGTTAGAAAAGGGGCAATGGCGCCACCAAATGCTAGCCTTTCGTCATCTGGCATTTCCTCTTCCATCTCATTTGCATCCCCAATATGATCTTTGACACTTTCACTCAGTCCACCACCGTTTGGATACTTCTCAGTGTCTATATGTCCATCATTGAGGGACGATGGAGCAATGTCACATACTTTCTCCAAGTCTAACCGTTTGTCTACCTGAGAAGATAAATGGAAAGTAGGGAGGGAATCTTTATCCAGTGTTGAGGAGCAGCTTGGCGACTTTGCATCCGTGAGATCGTGAGAATGAAAGCTGTAGGACTTTAACACATAACCTTCCTGTCCCTCGATTTTCAGGCAGGTCCCTTTCGCCTCTCTTTTTTTACTTTCTGCAGAACTGTCAGGCACACAGAAGAAATCCTCACTCAGGCGAGGAATATGCTCCTCTCCGTCCATGGTGGCAGCCCAATCGTTTCTATGGATCAGTCAGGTTTGCGTTGTTGGGTGTAGTCACTTCGTTTCAGCTGCAGTCATTGATAAGGTGCTTCTCAAGCAGGTGTGGTATTGAGCGTGTTGCTTTCGTTGACCCTGAGTGCCTGCTTGTTTCTCTCCATTTATAAGTGAAATGTTTTTCACTTCTCTCCACACAACCTACAGAGACAGGGGACAAAAAAAAAAAGATAGAATCAGTGCAAACGGTACAAACTGGATTCCAAAAGCAGGTAATACAAGTGTACCGTAGTGATGCAATCAAACCTGTATGCTTTGCTTTCTTTTTTTTTTCCCTCACTAGATCCTGTACAAGGCAAATAAATGAAACCGGTTTGCGAGATTGAAGCCAAACACTAACAGCTTTACAGTGTATTAATGTAACAAAATTGTCATTTAGAAATCATCTAAGTAAAGGGCAGTTATTTCATTTCTATTATTTATACAAATGGCAATATTTTATATAAAGAAACTGAATTAAGTTCAGTTTCGGCTCCAAGTTGTGCAGGTTCTTGGCTCAGTTGTACTTTTCCATTTTTTTTGAATACCAAAATATATTTTTGCAGATAAGTTGTCTAAATCTTTGTGCAAATTGTAGCATTTTCTTATAAATTGGTTAAATTTTGCCTGAAACTGTCTCCGTGAAACCTTGAGTTGAAGGATGGCTGTTGTAGTTGAAATTTCAAATTGATTACAACGGTACGGCTTGATGGCTGTCCGTGTCACAGACCCCCACACTTGGCCGTGTCCCTTAGTGTTTCTTTGTCTCTGCCCTCTTTGATGGAATTTATCCGAACATCTGGTATTTGCCTTCACTCAGTTTTTAGTGTCACTTTAAGAGGATGTTGCTTTAAAATCAGCTAGAAATCTATACGCAGGTTAGCTAATTGAGGAACTAGTCTGACAAATGAACCATCTAGTTTCTGCTTAACTGATCAATTGTCCATGTTTTGGTTCAATATACCATGCTGGTAAGTCACACATTCAGGTACAAAACGGCCGTATTAGCTTTCCTTCGCTAATACGAATCACACCTTAGAGGCTTTTTGCCTGATGTTCTTTCTGAATATAAAAAAAGGAGGACTGCTCACAGCATGCATATCTGGAACATGGATTTGTGGCACATCACTGAGCTAAAACTGGAGCTGGTACTGAAATCAGGAGGGTGCTGCTTAGGCGTAAGGAGATGTCACAAATTCAGATATGTAGAAAATAAACAGGAAGAACAACACCTTCAAGTCTGTTTCAAGATCAAAATATCAAATAAATGTGAAACATATCATTAAATAATGTGTTTTAGAGACAGTGGGAATAGTTATGGCTCTTATGATTCTAGTTACATCGATTAAATCATGTCCGTTTTTGTGTTACATATTTGTCTAAATAACATGAAATGATTTCTTGCTGAGAAAATTTCATATTGATCTACTTCTGAATGCAATGTCGCATTTTATACTCAAAGCAGAAACAGTTTTTGAATGATAGAAAGCATTAAGCAACTTGGTGTATTCATGTCCAAAATGATGAAGAGGACTACTTCAGGTCACATGAGAGTAACTTTGGGTCAACTGTCAAGAAAATAAGGCACTTTTTTTTTATTGCTTAGCCCGTAATAATCTTCCTCCTCATTCAGAGAATACACATTAATTAGGTGACTCTATACATCAAGCATTTTTAACTGTTTCACACAGTAAAACCTGCAAGAAGTCAACAATTACTTTGTGATTAAACATATTATGAAAGCAGACTTTAAAAAGGAAAAAAAAAAATAATCAACAGTTCTCAGTCTTGTCTGTGGTTATGGTTCTGAATTACTTCAGAACCATAACCACATACAAGCAAACCAGGAAGCAGAGTTCTAAACTACAGAAGCAAAACCAGAACAAAAAGACATGCACAGTATTGCAGAGTTCCTAACGCAACAAAACGTCTTGCAGTGCTGATTTACATAACAATGAAGCCCGCATAGACCGTAATCTCTAACGGCATTAGCATTAAACTTATAGGCTGAAATGAACATATTGCTGGCTAATTAACTACTCCTGTATATTTTGTGAAATCCTGCAGTCGTAGACAAAAACCTTTCAATTCTGCTTTGTTTGTATTTGGGTTGCTGACATCACAGAAGGTCAGGAACCGAGCCGACCAGCTGATTCTGGTAAACCCTGTGCTAGAATAATAATAATAATAAAAAAAGAAGCACTTAAGAAGTAAGGATTTAATTAAAAGAAAAAAAACATGTATCCAATGAGAGAAAAAAGGAGAATAGTAATACAAATATTCAAAAGAATTTGTGATGTATATTTTATAGACATGTTTTTTCATTCCTTATAGAGAAGTAGCCAGAGATTCTTGTTGACGTTTTCATATAAAAAATTTTGTTTGATTTATGAGAAATTTGTAACTAAACAGCCTAAGTGTCTGCTTGATTATGGCTTTAAGTACATATATTCCAAATATTAAATGATACAATAATTAAGATCCTTTTAAATCAGATTATGGTCCATAAGTCCTAGATTTGTATTTTAATTTTAAGAATTAATTTGAATGACCTGCTGAAAAATAATGCAATCTTCGGCCTGAATAACAGGACTGTTAACGCTTCACATTTTTCTGAGGAAAAAGAAAGCCATAAATTATCCCAGAATCTCAGATATATGTCTTGATTTTTCACCTACACACCTGATCTTAGTATCATTTATCTTTTTTTTTAAATATTCTTTAACAATTCTGACATACAACTATTCTAAACGTCTTCATCCGTAAATATTAAAACTATATATTTTCTTTACAGTATACCAGTACGTGAAACCCATTGGTTTGAAGACTTTAGTTGAAACTGTGTGATCATAACAATGATCAAGCTTTAACAAATTCAATTGATTCATTTTCCCCCAAACAAAAGCAGCAGTCTGCTGATTTTATGAATACGTTAACACTTTTTTTTTTTTATTATTATATTTTTTTTTTTCTTGGAATCAATCACGACTCCAAACAGAAATCCTTTAAAATGTGAAGTTTTCTTATCGATCACCGGCGGCGAGCTTTCCGGGTTAACCTTTACGTGCTAGTCAGGAAGATGCGAGAGGACAGCAGAAAATAGCCACGGTTGGCTAGCGATCACCTGCTCATAACAGCCCCACTTTAGATCAGTGTGCTTCCCTACCGGCTCTTCCCTTAGCCACAATGAACTCGAGCTGCCACGATCGTTACACTCCTCCAGGCATCACATAAATCCACGATTCACGGAGTAGTGTTAAATATTGTCGGCTATAAGGCTACATCATCAGTAAACACGACGGTGGCTATGTTGGAGCTAATAGTTAGCCAGAAGGCTAATAAACACACAAAAGCAACTCGCAGGTAAAGCCGTTCTGACACGTGAAATCTCGCCCCAATACCCACGGCTATGATTCGTTTACACATACACAGGCAGAATTGTCGCTACACTCTTAGATATGCGCCTCGTTATGGTCGGACCGTACCACGTCTGCTAGCTGGTTAGCTGCCAGCTAGGCCACACACAGGACATACAAGCTAACCTGGCAAGGCAGAACCAAGCCGAGCACACGAACCGCACAGGATCCGAATCAGGGAAGCTCTCAACCACGACGTCCCGCCCGCATTAAGCCCCCGTTTTCAGAGCCCCACATCATCCCGGCGTACTTACAGTTCACTCTGACGACGTGATCGCAGGATTTCTGCTGGTAAACGGTTAATTGTGACACATTTGATTGATCCGGAGGGGGGTTCACTTTGTTGCTTTTGTCTCCTGGTTTGCTAGCAGTTCGCGTTCGGCCGGAGAAGCAGCTCCACGCAACGTCGGACGGAAGGAACGCGCTCAGTGATGTCACCGGGCTCAGAGTCTTCATTGTGGCCAAACGGCCGATGACTTGAAAATGTTCGGTGACATCACGCGGCCTCACGATTCCGTTTTCACACTTTTCACTTTTTCTGTGCTCACAAAATGAGAATTGGTTCCATTCAGAAATGGGTTCTTTCATTATTTATCATTGTTTCACAATCATTGTTAATTAAGTTTACCCTCCAAATCCAGTTTGTATTTTGAATGGTGGGTGGTGGTGGTGGGGGGGGGGGGAATTTTCAATAGATTACACACATTTGTAGGTTACTAGTTGTTTGATTTGGGGGTCAAAGAATCCAGATGGAACAATTCAACATTTTTCTGATAATGAAACCGATTTTCTTTGTTGAAGTATGGCTCAAGCCCAACTTACTTCTTCATGAAAGAAATAAATGCAAGACATGATTTCTGATCAAACCAAAGTAACTAAGTGACTTCCTATTTTTTGATCTACATTTCCTTACAACAGGCTTTGGTAGAGTACAGAAAATTACCTTAATTGACTTTAATATGCTGTCAAAGTGAAACACCTCATTGACGGATATGAATCAAAGTATTAGAGAATCTATTTATTGGACACCTATGTGGAAGAATGAAAACAATAAAAACTTGTTGAAAGAAAAAAGTCCTATTTGTCACAACCCAATGTAAGGGATAGCAAACAGATGGGAGAAGGTACTCAAACACACCATGAGACATGGTAGGAGCAGCATTATTCTATGGGGATGTTGGGAACAAGGAGGCTGTTTAGAAGTGATGATGAAAAAACCTAATTCCCAGTAAAGTTTGTGTGTTATTAAAGAAAAAGGATTCTCCTGTGTTGCCTTCATCTTCTATCAAATAGGAAAAGAGAAATATGAGCTTAAATATCAACAGGTTTTGTCCCAGAAATTGACACCCCAAATGTTGACACAGTCAACATTTTTTTTAATGTAATTAAGCACAATGCACACATGAACTTTGAGGAACAAAACAAAAAACTAAAACCTACAACTCTGTAAAGCAGAAAATCCTCCTGAGTTAATGGGCTGCGATGGGTGGCGGCGGTTGGTGTTACACCTGTCACCTGGGTGGGGCTTTAAACCCGTTTTTCTGTCTTGCACGCGCTATCCTGTCGGTGCAGGTTAAAGATCAACCCAAACCGTGACTTGCTGGTTTTTAAAGCCATTTCCTTTTGGGTCAAGTCAAAACAAAACACGTCACAGCTTTACTCCCACTGCACCCCTACCCGAAGGCTTTGTGTACCGGAGCTTTGTGTGTGTTTGGCTAGCCTGGACTGACAAAAAAAAAAGGGCAATGCATCGATTGTGTGACAGATGGGAGGGCTCTTTTGTATGAAATCCTCACCAACATGACCTCCAGCGTCATGCGTAGAGTTGTGCGTACGAGTGGGAGTTGTCTGCTGCTGGATAAACGCATTGTTGTGCTGGGGGGATGTTCCATCCTGTAACGCTGCTGTTCCTGCTGTTTGCCTCTGCAGCCTTTGAATGGCCTACAAAGGGAGGAACTGTGTCTCCTCTGTAGAAATTTGCACAGAAACCAGCACGGGCACCAAGCAGACCTCTTTCTGTTTAGGTGAAAAGACCAAAGTGTCCCTCCTCGCTGGATGATAACATTGTGCAGGGAACGAGAGCCGTTTCTCGGGCCGTTGCTTTGTAAGGCTGCTGGCTAGCTACCTACTAGCAAAACTGTCCGTTTAACCGAGGTATGTGCTTTGCGTTTATCATGCTCTTTGCGCTTTGGAGTCACGCAGTGCACCCCGTGTGCTTCATATTAGCCCAATGTATGGTTTGAATTAGGCAACATTGTTTCAAATGGCTTTTGTTTTGTTTTGACCGCCATTTGTTTCGTTTCGGGGGGCGGTTAGCTTCTGATGCTAGTTAGCCTACGTTATTGTTAGCATCTTAGCAAATTCCTCCTGAGGCTAATTATTGAGTAAAAAGTGTTAACTCCGTGTGCATTTATGTTGTGAAAGCACTCATTGGGCACCACCCATTGCATTTAAATGCCTCAGCTGACTGACCAGCGCCCTACTTAGATACTGTTTACAGAATAGCTAAACACCGAGCTTTGAAGTACTAGCATAGCTGATGGGTCGTGTGTTTTGTGCGTTTATTTATATAAAAAGTAATACTAAAAGATAGTTTTTAGCCATTTTTTTTCTTGGAGTTAGCAGAGCTCCTTAGTGAATATCACAAAGTAGAAAGCTGTTCAAGTTGATTTAAGTACTTTCCTGGTTTGAGTAAGTTTGAGAAAAGGAAATGGGGGGGGGGGGGGGGGGGGCCGTGGTGGGTATAGAAGAGGAAATGCCCAGACCTCACAGCCCATTTCATTTTCTCAATTGTGCATCTACCAAACATACATTAACTGATTTAATCTTTGTTGCATTCACCTATTAATCCATCTGTCATCTTCAATTCATTCACTCATTAATTCGCTTGTGTATCCTTTCACTTTTCTTTAGTATTTGCATCCTGCAAATACTAAAGATACCTGTAAAGGTATCGGCCACAAATGCATAGTCAAGTTTTGTATTCATTCAAAAAAAGAAAAACGCATACTGAACAGGAATTTACTACAGCGGCAGTATTAGTTGCAACACAATTTCCTCACATCAATCTTCCCCATTCTTGACACCAGTCATACATAAAAGCGTAATTTATATTACTAAGATGTACATTGCAACTGCATTTAATAATAATCTCAAATCTATTGATAGTTATTGATACTTTCATTGAACAAACAGTGGAGAAAATAGTAAAACAAGCAGTCCCGAAAATGTGGACGATTTTGGGGGGTTTAAACATCATTAACTAGAGTTTATTATGGCAACATTGAATCAAAGTTTTTATCTTGATAAATTTATCACAATAATTTAAAAAACAATATAACTCCCCACCCATGATCATTGCTGTTATTAATTTTGCATTGATTTGACAGTGATGATATCCTAATATCAAAAAGCAACTTGGCTGTCAGTTTCAGTCGACGTTATTAGGTTATAGATCTTATCTGAACCTCAGCCATCATCAATTTTAGCTTTTAGAATAAAAGTCATGCAATCAGTTTGCATTATGACAGAAATATAAGCTATGGTTTTGTTTTGATCCCTTAAATTGCACCTTGCTTCTTCTGCAGGTGCTCTCAAACTATTTCATTACCAGCGAGATAAAAGTCCAACTGATTTACATAAAGAGACAAATAAATACAGAATGTTGAAAATCATGTATAGCTTTCCTTCCACTTCACAATCCTGCACTAATTTGTGTTGGTCAGTCATAGCCTTCCTACAAAACATCTTGAATTTTGTGGTCACTATACCTCAAACTTTCTATACGGTCAAAAATGACCTTTCGTCTGTCACTCCACAGCATCACGGAGAGTCAAGATGAAGAAGAAAGCTCGGCAGCACCGGCCCGCGGTGCCGCAGAGGGCGCAGTCTCCAATCAAGCCCTCTCCCAACAAGCAGATCCTGACCTATGCACAGGCGCAGCGCATGGTGGAGTTCGAGCTGGACGGCCGCATCCACCGGCTAAGCATATACGACAAGCTGGACGTGATCTCTGACGACGACCCCATGGTCCAGGAGATGATGGAGTGCACCAGCAACAAGGAGAACGCTGACAAACCCCAGCAGCAGGTCCGCCAGAGGTCGGCCAGACTAAAAAACAACCAGGAGAAGAGAAACGCCGCGCTGGGCATCGCTGGCAACTCGGAGGCTGGCGGGCATCACGCTGCGGGCCCTGCCGCGCCAAAGCTCCCCGAGCCGAAATTTCGAGTCGTCGAATACAACCTTCCCGCGGTTCCCAAGCGCCCAGCCGCGTTTTACAAGTACATAGAGAAGACGGAGGAGGAGCTGGACGAGGAGACGGAATACGACATGGACGAGGAGGACTACGCCTGGCTGGAGTTGGTGAACGAAAAACGCAAAAGCGAAGGGATGAGTCAGGTTTCCCACAACGTTTTCGAGTTCCTGATTGACCGCTTCGAGAAAGAGCTGCACCTGGAGAGTCTGGACCAAGCGAGCGAGAAGCAGCCTGCCGTCGACGAGGACGCGGTTTGCTCCATCTGCATGAGCGGCGAGTGCCACAAAAGCAACACCATCCTGTTCTGCGGTGTGTGCGGCGTGTCCGTGCACCAGGAGTGCTACGGCGTCCCCTACGTCCCGGAGAGCCACTGGCTCTGCAGACACTGCCTCCAGTTGCCGACTCAGCCGGCGGACTGCATCCTCTGTCCCAACAAGGGGGGAGCCGTGAAGAAGACGGACGACGATCGGTGGGGCCACGTGGTCTGCGCCCTCTGGGTGCCAGAGGTCGGCTTCGCCAACACCACCTTCATCGAGCCCATCGACGGTGTCGGGCAGATCCCGTCCGCCCGCTGGAAGCTCACCTGCTACATCTGCAAGGAGAAGAGCGTGGGCGCGTGCATCCAGTGCCACAAGGCCAACTGCTACACGGCCTTCCACGTCACCTGCGCTCAAAAGGCCGGCCTCTTCATGAAGATGGAGCCGATCAACGAGGTGACGGACACGGGGGAGCCCATCCTCTCCGTCAAAAAGACCGCCTACTGTGGAGCGCACACGCCCAACGGATGTGTGAGGAGGCCGCTCTCCATCTATGAAGATGCCAAGCGGAAAAACGGACTCTGTAAGAGGGCAAATAAAGGCAGGGGAGACGATAAAGAACATTTCAAGGGAAAGCAACAGAAGAAGAAATGCAAGAGCAAGAAGCCTGAACCTGATGAGGAAAGTGAGGCTGCAGCTCCTGCTACTGTGCCGAGTTTTCCTGCTCACAGGTATAATCAAGTGAAGGCTCTGTGAAGCATTTCAACCATTAGTGTTTTTTATTCTAAATTCTTGCACAGACTTGAAAAGAATGGCGTTTGAGTTTAGTATTAGCTTAGAGAGCAAGTTACATAAAAGTAACTTAGAGAGCAAGTTACTTTTATGTAACTTGCTCTCTATGTAACTTGCCCTGTTTCCTTCCTATTTTCATTCTTGTACATTTTCTTCCTTTCTTGTGTCCTTATTATTTCTTCCTTCCACCCTAATTTTCATCTTTTCTTTTTGCCCTTCACATTCCTGCCATCCTTCCCACATTGTTGGAGACCTACATTCCTTTCTTTGGTCCTTCCTATCGTCTTTACTTCTGCTCTTCCTTAATCTGTCCCATCTTTTCCTTCTTCTCTTCCTTTCTTCCTTCCTCTCCTCCATTTTTCTTTACTTCATTTCTTTTTACTTGTGTTTTCTTTCCATCTTCCCATGTGTCCTTTTTCCTATACCTCATTTTTCTTTCTTTAAAGGAATGAGGATCATGGGAAGTTGAGTTTACATAAAACCCTGTTTTTAACCTTGTTGTTTGATCAAAAAACAAAGTAGTTCTGAATATTTCTCACCTTGTTCTATCTCACTGGTTCTAATATGTTTTCTTGTGCCTTGACAAGGCTCCAAACCATTCTAAACCAGGTGTCCATACAGAAGAAGAGAGCCTTTGTGGAACTGGTCCTAAATTATTGGACCCTGAAAAGGCGATCCAGGAACGGAGTCCCCCTGATCAGACGCCTTCAGACCTGCCTGCAGGCACAGAAGAACTCGCAGCCGGTACGATTCGCATGCTCATCTGTTTTTCCTTATATTATTTTGTGTTACCAGGTTTTGGTAAAGTGGACAGACAATAATTATTGTTAAAGTTTATTGAAGCCTATAATTAACGTACGAGTGTAGTTTTGTTCATCTCATATAATTTCTGCATTCACTTATTGAATTTCTATTTGTTTTTTGTTTTTGTCCATTAGAGGCAGAACGAGGAGGAAAGCAGAGCGCTGAAGGAACAGCTGAAGGAATGGCACCGCCTCCGACACGACCTGGAGAGAGCGCGGCTGCTGCTGGAGCTGATTCGCAAGAGGGAGAAGCTAAAGCGGGAAGAGGTAGGAGAAAACACATTGACAAATTCAGGCCCATTTTTACCTGTTTCCTCATATTTCTGTTTTTCCTCATGGCTCTGTTGCAGATTAAGCTACATGAGACCGTCCTGGAGATGAAGCTAACGCCGTTTAGCATCTTGCTCCGGGCTCTGTTGGACCAACTTCAGGCAAAAGACCAGGCCAAGATCTTCACCCAGCCTGTGGATGTCAATGAGGTGATCTACAAGAGAGGCTTGAACATGTTTTTATTTTTAGGGTTCCTTGCATTATGAAAAAGTCTGGGCTTTGATTTGAGTTTGGATAATTGGAGAAAAGAAGATGTTTTATTCTTTTTGGCATTTCCCAAAAGATTGTATTCATCTATTTGTCCACTCAACTGTTCATTTTCTAATTTTATCTATTGATTTTTATCTATCTGTATGTTTGTCTATTTATCCATCTTATTGTCTGAGTTTATCCACTGTCTCTGTCCACTTCTCCGTCCATATCTTCCTTTCTCAGTTTTTTTACAGTCTCTTTCTTTACATCTTGACCACTGCGCAAGAAATGTAGTTTTTGTTTTTATTCATGCCTTACAGAACAGGCATTAAATGGACTTGTGAATTCAGAACATTAATTTTCAAGATGTATGGACGTTTGACAAGAAGGAAGTGTAGAAAACTCTGCATGTTGTAAATGTTAAATAATCCTTCATTGTCATCGATTTCTGCAACTTGGTTAAAACTGAAAATTTGGTGGAAATATGTTACAATATTTTTGTTCAATTTAATTCATTTTCAGCCCATCATGATGTTATTTATAGAAAGGGAAATTTGATGCAACTTTTTCTACGTTCCTTGTGTATTCAAAGAATCCATGTATCTTTAAAATGTCTTAAATTCTTTTGTCTAAAAATAAGGCGTTAAATTAATTAAAAGTTAAGTTGGCCTAATCACAGGCCTTACATTTTGTCTTGTGTTTCAGTCATACTCTCATACAAAGATTCCTCATAGCTCCTTAATACATTTTAAGCGTGCCACATTTAAACTGTGACAAATAAGAAAACAATACTTCCCGTAAACCTCGGCCTCAAATTGTTTGATTTGTTAAACTGACATGCAGCGACTCGCTACATAGACATCCCAACTGGCTGTGGGATCAATTTAATTTTCTGTAACAAGAAATAAAAGCCTCTCAGTTGTGTTGACTTTAAAATAGATGGAGGATGGTACATTTCTTAAAATAAAGTTGCGTTGTCTCTTAAGTTTGTGGAACCCTGCAGCTGCTGGCTTCCGTCTCACTCTGAGCTGTGGTTCAGGTCATAAATCGCAGCCGCCCACCTGGTGGAGCCTGGATTACGCAATGCGGTTTCCTGCAAAGTGGAATTTGACACTTGAGGAGCTTGTTTGCCAAGCCCGGCTAGCTCAGTCGGTAGAGCATGAGACTCTTAATCTCAGGGTCGTGGGTTCGAGCCCCACGTTGGGCGCTACCTTTTATTTCAAGCATGAAGTCTTTAAATCTTCTTACGCTGTCTAATAACTTCTAGTGACATTGTGTCGATGAAAAAACACTTCCTGCAGGTCCCAGACTACCTTGACCACATCAAACGCCCGATGGACTTCTCCACCATCCGGCAGCGCATCGACGCCCAGGCCTACACCAACCTGGACCAGTTCGAGGCCGACTTCAACCTTATCGTCGACAACTGCATGAAATACAACTCCAAGGACACCTACTTCTACCGGGCCGCCGTTCGCCTCCGAGACCAGGGCGGCGTCCTGCTCAGGAAGGCGCGGCGGGACGTGGAGCAGATGGGCTTCGACGCCGAGAGCGGCATGCACTTGTCGGAAGCTCCTGAAGTCAAAGCGCCACCGTCGTTTTCTTGGGAAGATGGTGGGAATCTTCGTCTTCAAAATGTTCAGTCCAAAACGGTTGGTCGATCTTCTACTGAACCTCGTGTTGGTTTTAATTCCTGTATCCTCAGTGGACCGTCTGCTGGTGCCAGCCAACCGGGAACACCTTCCCCTGGACAAGCAGCTGCAGCTGCTCCTAGAGAAGTTCGACCTGACCTGTGCCATGAAGACCAGCCCGTCCCGCAGCAAGCGCCTCAAGCTGCTTAAGAAGACCATCAACGACGTGCGAAATGAAATCAGCCTGAAGAAGCTTCTGCCCTCTCACCACCACAGTTCTGTCTTCGCAGCCGCTCCGTCCCCTCCAGAGCTGGACAAATCCACAGAGGACAGACCGAAATCCAACGGGCATTTTCAAGACGACGAAGGTACGTATGTGTTCTCTGTTTTACTCAGTTTTTGTTTCTGAAAGGCAGAGACAGCGTTGTTATTGATATGTGACAGCTTCATTGATTGGTTGTCGCAGTGATGGATGTCTCTTTAAAGCAGCAAAAGGCACTTTGAAGGAGAAATTTGTCCTTGTAGGAAGTGAAGGTGTGGCACATTTTGATAACGCATGAAGACGGTTTTATGTAAACTGCAACTCGAAGGCCATCTGGTTGAGAGAGTGACTATTTTATACCTCCAATTTTAATTAAGCAAATATCACTTGACCGCACATGCGGCTTTGTTTCAACAGGTTTTTGTCGATAGGCTCCAAACTGTTTTGTCCTTGTAGAAGAGAATAGAAGTTTTCATTTCCAACCAGTTTTTTTCTCTGCAGAACATTTTTAAAAATTTTTTTCAAGCAGATTCTGTTTTTGATCTGGGTTTGAACTTTGAGCCGTTCCAACACATTAAAATTCCCAAGGTTTTTATGCTATTGTGTTCATACTGAGCCTGGACTCTGTTGACCAATTAGACTGCTGGGAGCATTTGATTAAATTGGATTTGCAGTTGTTTCGGGAGGTTGTGATGTGTTTTTATTTTTAATTTTTTTTGTGATTGTTGGAGCCTAAAATTAGCAGATTTTTTTTTCACCTTTTTTAAAAAGTTACGGTCAAACTCGCAATTTTTTTTAACGCTTTGTTTTTGCCACAACATGGTCTTACAAAAAAGCTGAAATTGCCAAACACAGCCTTCCAAAAAAAAAAAAAAAGACTTTTAGTAGTTAATATTTGAAGTGTAAGCAACAACAGTTTTTCTTAAAATGTTTCAGATTTTGTTGTACTTGTGATCCTATGGTGATGAATGCGTGTTTGGTTTGAGCAGGCTGTAAAAATGGAAAGCGAAATATACATTAAAACAGAACAGTTGTGTAAAAAAAACAACAACAACAAAAAAAAACAACCCTATTCTTTCATTTGTATTCATAAAAAGCTGTCAAAAGATTTAGAGAAATACACCAGCTGTGATAAAACAAAACCCACCGGCTTTGATCTGTGTGCTGTAAAGGACGGCTTCACTTTAAACTTGAGTTGTTCAAAGGCTTGCTGATTCAAAACAACTTCTGTGAAGTTCTTCCAAATCAGTGAGCCACACTGAAACGTGGAGGTTTCCAAGCCAACGATGGCGGTGCTGAAGCAGAGGAAAGGTGCAACCTCTGTCTATACTTGGAAATTTGCATCTTGAAAAGTGTGAAATTTTGACATGGAAAATTGTGTTGGAACTGTAATATTTTCGAAATGACCCAAAAGAAGAATGAAATCACAAAAACTTAACGGGCATAAAGCTGATTGGACTTGGTATTAGACAACATAAACATCCACTTTCCAGGTTTTGCCCGTTTTGTGCTGACAGGCTAAAGATTGCCAGCTGAAAAATTAAGATCCCATCATGTCTTCTTCACGTTACCTAGAATTTAGCAGAATACATGTTTTCTTTTCAGGGACAGAGAATATGGTCAGATTTTATAAAAAGAAAATGGATGGAGATGAGGCATGGGCTTATTGGCTTAAAATAAATTCTCTGATTTTTTTTTTTTTTTTTTTTTCAAACCAAATCCTGTTTTTAATTTTTCAGATTTTTTTTTTTTTTTGTTTTTTTTTTTAAAA